>NW_016108115.1:277484-291362 GCF_001604975.1 Cebus imitator | reverse complement strand
GGTCTCATTCTGTCACTCAGGCTGTAGTGCAGTAACACAATCTCAGCTCATTGCAACCTCTGTCTCCCAGGTTCAAGCAATTCTTCTGCCTCAGCCTCCTGAGTAGCTGGGACTACAGGTGTGCATCACCATGCCTGGCTAATTTTTGTATTTTTAGTAGAGACAGGGTTTCACCATGTTGGTCAGGTTGGTCTTGAACTCCTGACCTCAGGCGATCTACCTGCCCTGGCCTCCCAAAGTGCTGGGATTATAGGTGTGAGCCACCACGCCTGGCCCTGTAACATAGTTTATTTAAACAATTTCCATTTGTTGGGAATTTGGTTTGTTCTCCATTTTTCTATATTAAGAACAGTGCTTCAGAGAACATCATTGAAAGTGTATCATTGTACACTTGTGTTTTCTGTAGGAAATGTTTGTGAGTCACAGTTATGAAAATGTGAAATTCCTTTAGTTTGCATTTCCTTTAGTAGTATCCCTTCATTTTTAGTTGTATGAATACACTCTTTCTTTCTGAATGCACAAAACTGAAGAAAGAAATTATTAATAGATGACCAGGCACTGAAGTAAGAGGTCATAATAGCAAAAGATGCTGAGCTTTTAGGTAGGGTTCACCTCATTTCTTCACATTTCAGTTTCTTTTTGGTTTTAATGTTTCCCCCAAGAGAAGATGGTTATTGGTAACAGCTATAAAAATACTCTGCAGCTGTTGGTTGAGCTGCTAATTAGCTTTTATGGAGCATAGTTTTTTTTTTTTTTTTTAACATTTTCTTAAGAACATTATTCTAGGACATGCCATTAAGGAGTTCAGAAAATCCACTAGGTTTTGCAGAATGCAGAGTGTATTTTAGCTCTTCTTCTTAAATTGTTAAAAGTTTGCCTCTGTTGAAATATTGGTCATGGGTCCATTTTAGGATCTTTTGACTTGTAGAAAGTTCTAGGAACTGATTTCCCTGTGTGTGGAAAATGTGAAATAAGATACTTTGGCTACATTTCATGACTCAGGCTCATTGAGGTGGGAACATTTCAGGAATTCCTGTGGCAAAGTTTTTATTGACCATCTTAAAGAGTTGATTAGTATTTATTTAGTCCAAGCTTTTTCATAACCATTTCATTGGAGGAGTGTGTTTTTTTCCTCAAAATGAGTGTCTTCTGTTTTATTTATGTTTATGGAAGTTTTATTTGGATTCCATTCATTTTAGGTTGATTTTATTTATAATGTAGTAGAATGGGTATAGAAAATATGTTTATATATAGAATTTCTATATACACATACATATATACCTCATATATCTATATGTACACATATGTATTGTATACATTTGTATATTTATGCTTAACTATATAGTGATATGAGGAATGTTTTAAAAGTATGATCTTCATCAGATCATTCAACAAAAAACTTTGTTTATCCTCAAAATAAGGATGATGTCTCCATGTTTATTTATTAGAAAAAAATGTTTCCGTTTTTTTTTTTTTTTTTTTGAGACAATGTCTCACCCTATTGCCCAGGCTGGAGTGCAATGGTGCGATCTCGGCTCACTGCAACCTCCACCCCCTGGGTTGAAGCGATTCTGCTTCAGCCTCCCGAGTAGCTGGGATTATAGGCATGTGCCACCATGCCCAGCTAATTTTTTGTACCTTTAGTAGAAATGGGGTTTTGCCATGTTGGCCAGGCTGGTCTCAAACTCCTGACCTCATGATCCACCTGCCTCAATCTCCCAAAGTGTTGGGATTACAGGCACGAGCCACTGTGCCCAGCCAGAAAAAATATTTCTTGATTTTTTTTGGTATAAAAATTTTTCTTAATAAAATAAGAATTTCTTAGGACACAGGAAACTTTACAGTTTGTAGATATTCATATTTTGATCTTTTTTGTGGGAAAATACAACATATCTAATATCCTTTTTTTGAATCAGGATCTCATTCTGTCACCCAGGCTGGAGTGCACTAGTGTGCACTCACTGCAGCCTCAACTTCCTAGGCTCAAGTGATTCTCTCACCTCAGCCTCCTGAGTATCTGGGACTACAGGTGTATGCCACCGTGCCTGGCTAATTTTTGTATTTTTTTGTAGAGACATAGTTTTGCCGTGTTGCCCAGGCTGGTCTTAAACTCCTGAGCTCAAGTGATCCACCTGTCTCAGCCTCCCAAAGTGCTAGTGACCAGTGTAGGGTGTCCAGGTTCTTGGTGCTTTGAACAAAGAATTGGACAAAACACACAAACAAAGCAAGGAAAGAATTAAGCAACAAAGGCAGAGATTTATTGACAACAAAAGCACACTTCACAGGGTGGAAGCAGGCCCGAGCAAGCAGCTCAAGGGCCTGGTTTCGGAATTTTCTAGGTTTAAATGCCCTCTAGAGGCTTCCCATTGGTTGCTTGGTGTACACCCTATGTAAATGAATTAGTGGCCCATAGTCAGTCTAATAGGTTTCAGAAAGCACCAAGCAGAGGCTGAAGTGAAGTTACAAACTCACACTTCTGTGCAAATGAAGACTTGGCTTGTGACTAGCCTGATTGGTTTCAGAAGGGGACCAATCAGAGGTACTTTCAGATTTTTATCTGAAAGTAGAAAAAGGAGATGGGGGTTGCAAAGGGAATAGCCTCTGGTCTTTTTGTTACTTGGGTGTGGAAAGTTGGGGTTTTCCTTTTGATTTAGTTCTAGGAAGTCAGTGTGAATCAGCCTTAGGTTCTCTGCCTCCAGACCATATTCTCCTGCCTCATTATGATTACAGGTGTGAGCCACCATGCCTGACCATGTATTATTCTTGATTATTGCTTATTCTCTAATGTTAAGTCACTATTTGGTAAGTTGAATTTTTAAATCTATCTAATTTGTATATACTACAAAACCTTTGTACTTTTGGCTTATTTTAAGCAAGATGTAGTAGTTTAACTGCTTGTAAAAAATCTGCCAGGACTGGCTGGGCTCGGTGGCTCACGCCTGTAATCCCAGTACTTTGGGAGGCAGAGGCAGGCAGATCACAAGGTCAAGAGATCAAGATCATCCTGGCTAACATGGTGAAACCCTGTCTTTACTAAAAATACAAAAATTAGCTGTGCGCGGTGGCGTGCATCTGTAACCCCAGCTACTTGAGAGGCTGAGGCAGAAGAATCCCCTGAACCCGGGAGACAGAGGTTGCAGTGAGCTGAGATTGTGCCACTACACTCCCGCCTGGAGACAGAGCGAGACTACATTTCAAAAAAAAAAAAAAAAAATCTGCCAGGCCCAATGGCTCACACCTGTAATCCTGCCGGTGTGGTGGTGCACTCCAGAAGTCCCATCTACTTGGGAGGCTGAGGTGGGAGGATCACTTCAGCTCAGGAGTTTGGGGCTGCAGTGACACAGGATGACACCACTGCATTCCATCCTCGGTGACAGACTAGGACCCTGTCTATAAAAAAAAAGAGAAAAATCTGACAATGGGATATTCATTGACTTTGATCTGTTTCAGAAAACACCAGCTGACTTGATATTCACCTACTGATTGTATTAACAACTTAATGGTTACTGTTAATTTCTTATCAGCTTGATTAAGTTACCTCTGAATTTTCTCCTTGTACTTCTCTACTATGTTGAGGACCTTGTGTGTCCTATTTGAAAATTACACCCCGGAGTTGCTATAGATAGTAAGAACCCACTTGCAACAGTTGGAGACTGTCTTTTTGTCCTTAAAGTAATCTTGCCTCTTGATTATGTCTTAGGATTGGAGAAGTGGTCATTCCTTCACAGTGAATCACAAAATGCGTAGGTTTGACAGGATTTTCTGACTCAGCCTGGCTAACTCAACCTGCTCTTCTGAGTTTCTGTCAATATAGGCATCCAGGAGCAAACTCTTGACTTGGCTGTTTTGGCTATATAGATAATCCTAATTTTTTTTTTTTTTTTTTTTTTTTTTTTGAGACGGAGTCCCTCTCTGTCTTCCAGGCTGGAGTACAATGGTGCGATCACAGCTCACTGCAACCTCCACCTCTTGGGTTCAAGTGATTCTCCTGCCTCAGGCTCCTAAGTAGCTGGGATTACGGGCACCTGCCACTAAGCCTGGCCAAGTTTTGTATTTTTAGTAGAGACGGGGTTTCACCATGTTGGTTAGGCTGGTCTTGAACTCCTGACCTCAGATGATCCACCCGCCTTGGCCTCTCAAAGTGTTGGGATTACAGGCGTGAGCCACCATGTCAGGCAGGGATAATTCCTAAATCCATACCCTCAGTGCTGACCTTTGGATCCTAGGCTTGCTGCTAACCAATTCCTGCTGGATAGGTCTATGTTCAGATCCTGACATCAGAGTAAACTATAGGGAGATGAGAGTAACTCTGCATCTTTATCACTTAGCAAGGCACCTTATATTGAATAGTATCCTATAAATGTTTGTTGTTAATGATCTGCCTCTTATTATTATATTATATGGCCAATTATAATATTTTTCATCTTGATTGTTTCCAGTTTTTCTTATTCTACTCTATTTTCATTCCATAGTCAATTGATTTTCCAAACTATAGCTGTGCTCGTATCACCTATCATGGTCCCTGTTGCCTACTGGGTAATAACTCAAGGTATGGTGGTTAATTAATTTTATATATCAACTTACCTAGGCCATAGGGTGTCCAGGTATTTGGTTAAACATTCTAGGTATACCTGTGAGAGCATTTCTGGATGAGATTAACAGTGGAATTGGTAGACTTGCTAAAGCAGATTGCCCTCCCCAATGTGGGCAGGCCTTATTCAGTCTATTGAAGACTTCAATAGAACAAAAAGACTGAGTA
Source organism: Cebus imitator (assembly GCF_001604975.1). Taxonomy (NCBI): domain Eukaryota; kingdom Metazoa; phylum Chordata; class Mammalia; order Primates; family Cebidae; genus Cebus; species Cebus imitator. The sequence continues at coordinate 286,603 of NW_016108115.1, read as the reverse complement.
AGGCAGAATTCACTCTCCTCCCTCTCTCTGTGTCTCTCTGTTTGACTGTTTTCAACCTGGGTCATTGGTCTCCTCCTGCCTTCAGACTCAGACTCAAACTATAACTTACATTGTTGTCTCTCCTGGGTCTCCAGCTTGCTGACTGCAGATCTTGAGACTTCTTGGCCTCCATAGTTGCATGAGCCACTTCCTTATATTAAGTCTTTTTATAAACAGACACATACATCTCCTACTGGTTCTGTTTCTCTGGAGAACCCTTGACTGATTCTCAGGACATCTATGATCTGGTGCTCTGTATAAATCCTTTGCTTTGAATGTCGTGCTGGTCTGTTCCTCATTCCTGAACACACCCTACCTCTTCCTTTTTCCCCATCTTTATTGAGACCAGTCCTTCTTCTTTCCAGTTATTTTAGTGATGTGCATTCTTTAAAGCCTAGTTCAGAGCTGTGTCCTCCATTAAATCTTTCTTGGCTGTCTTTTCCTGTAGCAATTTTCTGGCACCTGAATCTCCATACTGAAATTTTAGGAATTTAGTCATTTGCTGCCATCCAGTGTTATCTTTTATACATTCGTCTTTCTTCCAGTTAAATTATAAACTCCTTTAGGATTGGAACCTAACTCTGTATTTTCCAGATCCCTCCACTGTTCCTGGTGTTCCTTTCTTTCACTTAGTAGGTTGCCAGTGAGTGGTTACTGATATTTTTATAGCACTAAAATCAACCTAGGGAAGGAAAGGCAAATGAGGGGCTTGCATGCCTGCATTGCCCCCATCTTGAGCCCATGGCAGAAAGGGCCAATAATTCTCCACAAGGACCCAGAGCTCTCTCATTGCAGTGCTCCAGAGAGGACTTGCCAGTTGTTTGAGCTTGTTACTAGAAATGTAACTTTTATATCATCCTTGACCTAGAGCCAGCTTTTCTAAGAAAAAAAATTGAGTCATATTTAAAGTCCTCTTGAATTTGTCCTTTCCTGATAGACTGATTTGCAACTATTTTTGCTGTCATCTGTTTTGCTTTGTACCTTGTAATTCCCTTTGTTCTGCCTCTGGCTAAGTCATTTTATATCTTTTTATATATGCTGTCTAGCACATTTGGGTCAATAATTTTAAACAGTGGTGAAGGAGATCAATATGGAAAATGAGCTGTGTGTTCCTAGGAAATTTGGATTCATCAAATTTTACACAAATTTCACACAAGCACAATGTGACTCTCCTTATTTTTCCTGCAATTGAATATAATTTTTGAGGGACATCATTGGAAATCTGACCTCATTCTCCTCTTTGGCTGGTTGTCCAAGCTCAAAGTACTGCAAACCCTCTTTAGTTTTCATCCCCCTTACTCTGCTCTCCTGCACTTGTCTTTTAACATATTATAGTTTACTTATGTCTTTTAAAATTAAAAATTTTTTTTCAGTGGTTCCCTGGTTGGTGTATTTTGTTTATTAACTCTTTCCTCACATAAGAATGTAAAGCTTTGTGATCTTTGGCAGTCTTGGCTATATATCCCAATACATAGACCAGTGCATGACGTTCAATAAATACTTGTTGAATCGAGTTGGGTTTTGCTAACCTGGGACCCCTCCCTCCCCGAAACCTCTTTGTTAAGGCTTCCTGTTGCATCCTCTGGGACCTCTCTTTCTTTTTTCTTCTTGTTGCTGAAGATCCCTCTATCTAGACCTAGCTAGTTCCTTCAAACCATACAACTATCTTCTTCCTAGGAATGTGCCTTTGTAATAGCCACATCAATAACAGAAGTGGCAGTTGCCTTGGCAGTTCATGGTTTTGCAAAGCACTTTCACATATATGATCTCATTTGAGGTATTCTTGAGTCTTGACAGTGATAGTATTCTTTAAGGCCTGCCTTTTACCAAAGTATGCAAATTAGCAAAATCTTGTTCTACTAGGGGTTGCAGCCGTTTTTAAGGATGTTCCAGGCGTATTTTTTACTTGGCTTCACTGTTGTTAAATTATATATGGGGGTGTGCTTCTTTGACAAAGTATTTTGGCTTGCTAGGAACAATCACTATATTCCTCGAGGAGTGCCTCTATGGTAATAAGGTCCTCAAGTGATGAAGATGGGAAAGGAAAAAAAAAGAAGCAGATGACCATTAGCAAATATTTATGAGACACTTAAAGTATATATCTATGTATGTGTGTGTGTGTATGTGTGTGTGTGTATATATATATATATATATATATATACATACACACATAGAGAAAGAGAGAGAGAGAGAGAGAGAGAGAGAGAGAGAATGTGTGTGTGTGTCTGGCTCCATTGCCCAGGCTGAAGTGTAGTGGTGCGATCTCAGCCCAATTCTTGTGCCTCAGCCTCCTGAGTAGCTGGGACTACAGGCACTTACCAGCATGCTCAGCTAATTTTAATATTTCTTTTCAGTTGAGATGAGGTTTTGCCGTGTTGACCAGGCTGGTCTCAAACTCCTAGCCTCATGATTTGCCTGCTTCAGCCTCCCAAAATGTTGGGATTACGAAAGTGAGCCACCGCGCCTGGCCTAAGACACTTTTCAATGGAGGTACTTCACTAGATGCTGAAAAATCAGTTGCCCTAAAGTCAATTTGATAGTAGGAGCTCCATGTAGACCCATCCAGCTGGAATTGGAGGTACAAACTTAGAAGGCTGATCTTAATGATGCTGATCATGTAGAGATGAGAGCTTGGACTTTTAGGTTCTCTGCCAGTGAATTGCCATCACTTTCTAACCCCTCTCTTTCTAAGCTGTTAACATGAAGAGGGAATCATTTTTTTTCCTAAAGACCTTCTGTTCTTGCCTTCTAGCCATGGGAGTGATCAGTAACTATTAGTGTCTAATGATGACATAGGAATATTCCCCTTAGCAATTGGAGAGCTGTAGGCGTGTCACCCATTGACAGGTATTCACAAATCTCTTTTGGCTGTTTTGAAATATCACTGCCAGGGGAGTTGTATACAACTTGTTCTGACAGAGTAGTCTTAAATATTCATTCCTTTTACCCATTGCTTTAAGAGAAATGCCAGCACTTAGTCTTCAGGCTGCCAGTAGTAATTTTGGAGAAATTGTTTTATAACTTTGTCAAGATACGGATTTTGTATAGCTTATTTATTTATATATTAATATATTAATTTTACTATTTTTAATTATGGAGGAACACACACTTTGAGGTTAGTGGAAATTCAGGGGTTAAATGGAGGTCTTTGATCAACTATGCTCTCAAGCACAATGTAAGTGTTTAACATTGTGGGAGGCTGTATGTGCCTAGTTGAAAAAGGATGCAATTTGGATGCAAATATGTTTCAAATCCCTGATCTACCAATTGGTGAATATGTGACCTTGCACAAGCTGCTTTTCTTCTTAGCTTCCTCATCTGTAAATAGAGATAATAATGCCCATACAGGGAGTTTCTATGAGGATTAAATAAGGTAACACATGCGAAGTACTTAACATGGAAGTAATAGTCAATACATGGTAATTGTTACCTATGCACTGAGGCTCTATTAGCACTCTTCTAGGGGACTGTGGAGGAGGTTCAAAAGTGTGCAACACGTATGTCTGCAAAGCCACAAAAGATAGTGACAAATGTGTATCTGACACACAGAAAATCAGGACAGTATATAATAAAGTGTTAATTGTATGGAAAGGAAGTTCAAGGAACTGGAAAGGCAGAAGTCACTGTGGTAAAAGTCTTCAAGAACCGTATGGGGGTCATATTACAATTCCTTTGGTCACAAATTATATAAATCTAAATATATAAAGAAGGGGGATTTATTGGCTTACATGGCTAAAGTGTGGGAGAAGTGAGGTAGTTCCCAGGGAAGCCAGAACTGGGAACTCCGCACCACATACACGCTCTGTCTTGTATATCTGGGCCTCTTTTTGGGTCAGTTTTCTCCATGTCTTGGGGTGGGCTGCAGGAAGCCAGAGATCACCCAGAAAGAATGTCTGACCTTCTTCCCTTGGTTTAAATTCTCAAAATCCCAGGAATCGTTCTGGTTGGCCTAGCTTGAGAGATGTCCCCATCCTTTTGGCCAGGGCACAGATTACCAGGTAACTGGCAGCCCCACCTAGAATTACATAGTTGGACTGGGGAAGAGAAACATTTTCTTTTAAAAAGGTTTCTACCATTCTTAGAAAAAAGGAGGGTGCTGATGGCAAGAGCAGGAGGTGTTGTTTACTCATGACCGGGGAAGAGGAGCAGGGCTTGAGCTGGCTGTAGGGAGAAAGGCAGGACCTTAGAGCCCTGAACCAAAGCCATGGAATCTAGAATGAGAAGATGGTTTGTGTTAGTGAAATAGGATAAGGTAGACTCAGAGTGTATGCTTTGAAGTAGTTGGTCTAGGAGTTGGGACCCATCTGATAGGGCATTAACCCTAAGGACTAACATCAGATCGACATAGTCATATTGGATCTTTTAAAAATAGGTTTCATATTATATGCCAGGTATTTGAATTGGTAACTTGAGACCTACCTTGAGTGCAGTTGAGAAGTTATACTCATTGATTGTAGACAGGTGATCTTTGTAGTCAAGAGGCAGATATCCATCCTGGTACTACCTTAAAAACTAGTTGCTATCAAGGGTTTATCTTATCTTTCTTGTGAAAAAAACTTGTCTTTCAGCGTAACCAAATAGATGATTCAGCTAAAATTCTCGCTTTTAGAAGAATTCCAGCTAATAAATGCAAAATGAATGATACAAATAAAATACTACCATTTTGTTACCTCCAATGAAATAATAGATCTAGGGAATAGACATCAGTAGCTGCCAAAACTATTAAGTCAAAAGTTGATGGGGAACTTTATAACTGATGGATTAGACTGATAACCTTCTAACCTACTGGTCAATCGTATCATTACAAAAGAGAAAGAAGTAGATGTTACATGCCTCTTAATTTGATGCAGTAGGTTCTGTATGGAAAATACACAGATCTGTGAAGTTTCTTGCAGAAAGCAGAACGTGATTCTGATCAAGACTTTATATCTCACTACTTGTTTTAAGAAGCACAGGAAAAGGAGGACTATGTCAAACCATACCATAAAGATGTAATCAGCCAAATCCAGAGTGTAGAAATTTCTACGGGACAAATAACTCAGTTTTTTTCAATAAATGAATGGCAAGAAAAACAAAGAGGGAGGAGGAACTATTATTAACAAACTTAAGTGACATATTAACCGTGTTTAGATCTTGATTTAGATAAATCAACCTTAAAGTTATGTATTACAAATATAAAATCATGAGACAATATGGGAAATTTAAACTGAGTGTTAGGTAAATTAAGGACTTTGTTGTTAAAGGAATAATAATGGTATTATTTTAAAAAGTTCTTACTTCTTAAAGATTCACACAGCTTTTTAAAAATTATATGATACTGTATTAGTTTCTTATGACTGCTATAAACAAATCACACAAATTATGTGGATTAGAAAAATAGTAATTTATTCTGTCATAGTTTTGAAGGCCAGAAGTCTAAAATCAAGATGTAGGCAGACTGCATTTCCTCCAAAGAGTTTTGGGGAGAATCCTTCCCTTTTCCAGCTTCTGCTGGTTGTCCTTGGCTTGTGGCTGCATCTCTCTGCTTGGTCTTTGCATCATTCTCCTCTGCATGTGTCTCTGTCTAATTTCTTTCTGCCTTGCTCTTATGGATACATATGTGCTGACTTCAGCAGCACATATACTAAAATTGGAAGGACATGTTATTGCATTTAGGACCTGCCTGGATAATGCAAGATAAACTCCTCTCCAGAATCCTTAATCTGGTCATATCTTTTGCCTTACAAAGTAATAGTCACAGGTTCTGGGGATTAGGAAGTGAATATCTCTTTGGGAGGTAATTTTTTTTTTTTTTGCCTATCTTCAATAAAATATATGGGATTTGCTTTAAAAAAAACAAGTGGGGCAAAGAGAGGAAATGGAAGATTATAGTTGGCTGAATCAAAATTGTCAATCCATTCATTGTTATCTCTGAGCTGGGTGATGGCAGTTCATTGTATGAGCCCCTGCAGTTTGTATATTTGAAAATTTCTGTAATAAAAAGTAAAAGCAAACAAAAAAGATAAATTTGCAGGGCGTAGTGGCTCACGCCTGCGATCCCGGTACTTTGGGAGACTGAGGTGGGCGGATCACGAGGTCAGGTGATCAAGACCATCCTGACCAACATGGTGAAACCCCATCTCTACTAAGAATACAAATATTAGCTGGGTGTGGTGGCGCTGGTCTGTAATCCCAGCTACTCAGGAGGCTGAGACAGGAGAATGGCTTGAACTCCAGAGGCAGAGATTGCAGAGCTGAGATGGCGCCATTGTACTCCAGCCTGGTGGCTCCGTCTCAAAAAAAAAGATTGAACTCTCACACCAAGATTCTTTAGTAATCACTTCCTCTCAGAATATAGAAAATACCATGTTAATCTCGATAAATGCAATGTTTTTTTTTTCTGTTCATAATAATTAGGTATGAGACTTTGAATATCCCTACTAATCCTATTTCTTACAACCCTTTCAGACGTATTTCTTTTTGTTTCTCAGGAAAAGTAAAGGGTGAATGAAAATCTCTTCACTTAAATTTGGAAATTATAAAATGACCCAAGGCTTAAATAGAATAATCAGTTTTTCTTCTTACTGAACTATTGGTAAATGCATGAAGTGGCATGTTTGTATTTGAAGGCTCATTGGCAAAATAACTTAATCATATCTTGCCAGGTAGATGAAATGGAGAAAGGGCCAACATTTTTATTACAGGGAAGGCCCCATCTTTCAGCTGTTATAATATGATCATAAAATGTTCAAGTGAGCTGCAACTTGGCATACAGAGAGCACTTCCTGGCATAGGTCGGTGGTAATATTTTCCTGTGAATTTTCTTTAGGTAGCCCTACGGTGTTATAAGGCTTAAGATTTTAATTCCTAAACCTAAATTATTGTATTTTTTCGTAAAAACCAAAAATAATGAGAGTTTTTGTGATTTCCCCTCCTCCTGTGCTAGAAAGGTTTCAAGTACATTTAAAATATAATCACAGAAAGCAGAGCACAGAATTTTTCAAAGAGCTATTGTGGGATATCAGAAGTGTAATATTTCTTGCAACATATATGCCCAATTCATGCTTTAGCATATGTGTTTTAAATGATAGTGACTATCAAGATCCTGTTATAGGCTATTCAAGTTACTTCACATAAACTTTAGTGCTTTAATGATTTTTTTTTTTTTAAGGTAAGAAAACAAAATTTTATTTGCAGGATCTCTGTTTAAATAATGCTTAGGTTGTGACTTAGATCACCAAAAGCAGCATGTTTAAAAGTGCACTTAGCCTTTAAAAGTCAGTTTGTTGATTTATTATGGTTTTATATTCTTTCATCTGTGATTTTTGTATTGAGTTTGTTTCTTTCCAAATCAAAGCTTCATTTTGTAGGCGTGGTATAAACCGTAGTTGCAAAATCTTAAAATTAGACTGTCTTTTTTTTTTAGCTCATGGAATTAGAATTTAGATGGTACATTTGTTGTTGATATATGAGACCAGTAAAACCCAGCTCCTTCTTTATATTTGCACTGAGCTGTGGTACAGATTGTTCTCTGTAAGTCAGACAGAAAAACATGTGGGCAAGTCAGTATAGAATTAGACTTTTTGTGGTATATGTGTTCATACAGTCTGTAAGGCTGACTACATTTTGTACCTTAAAATTTTAATTTTAATTTTTTTGCCCTCTCAACCCCATTTTCCCAATTCTGAGAAGGACCAGGAAGAGAACATTTTGAACTTTTTATAACATTGCCAGGACATTGTAACTCAGACTTATGGGTAAGCTGTATTTTCTGGAGGGCGTGAGCTAGATATAGCATATCACGGTAATATAGATACAAAATGACTTTTCTCTGTGAGTAAAATCATTGGTGAAGGAATAGATCTAAATCATTGCAAGTCTCTTGGGCATTCTAGTTACTTACTAAATGGTTTATTATGAAACTTGATGGTGATTATTAAATTTCTGAGCCATGCCATCCTTTTAGAGTTATAAAATCACCCAATTTGTGTACCCTATAATAAAGGAGAAATGATGTATGGAAATAATCAAGATAGTGGTTTGTTTTTCACTTGATATAGTATCATGATCATCTCTTTTGTATTTTGTAGTCTATGCTTTTATGCAAGGAAGTAATATTTATTCAGGAATATTTCTGAAGGTATATGTTGTTTTATTGTCCAGGTATAACACAATTTTTCATGAACACACATTTTTGCATAAAATGAGACATGTCTTGAGTTTTATTTTCCTCTTTGCTGGTTTTTCTCCTTTATCTAAAATATGCCATAGAAATACCATAAATATGATACAGAAGGCTGATTGAAAAAGAACGCTAACTTTTGTATGATGGTTTTCAGTTCAAAATAACTAAGGAACTCTTAGGCAAAACCAAAGCATTATGTCTAAGTAAATAATGAATACAGAGTCCTAGTTTTTACTGGTTTTATATCTTCAGTATCTCTTAAATTCATTTATTTCTCTCCATCTTTACTAATGCTACCTTCTCTTCTGTGTTGTGTCTTAACTAGTCTTCCTGCTTCTACCTCGGGCACTCCATTCTACCTCACTCTTAGTTATATTTAAGCAATATAGATTTCATCATGTCGTTTTCCATCCCCTACCCTCCTTCCCATTTTAAAATCCTTTGGGGCTTTTAAAAAAAATCACTGTAAAAGTAAATAAAGATCCTCAATATGTGCAAGGCTCCCTAACTATCGTTCCGTCTTTATCTCATGATTATTTTTTTTTAATTGCATTTTAGGTTTTGGGGTACATGTGAAGAACATGCAAGATTGTTGCATAGGTACACACATGGCAGTGTGATTTGCTGCTTTTCTCCCCATCACCTATATCTAGCATTGCTCCCCAGGCTATCTCTCCCCAACTCCTCACCCCCCACTATCCCTCCCCTTCCTCCTCCCCCACAGACCCCAGTGTGTGATGCTCCCCTCCCTGTGTCCATGTGTTCTCATTGTTCAACACCCACCTATCAGTGAGAACATGTGGTGTTTGATTTTCTGTTCTTGTGTCAGTTTGCTGAGGATGATGGTTTCCAGATTCATCCATGTCCCTACAAAGGACATGAACTCATCGTTTTTTATGCCTGCATAGTATTCCAT
>NW_016108115.1:249678-277415 GCF_001604975.1 Cebus imitator | reverse complement strand
CACAGATGCCAGTGTGTGATGCTCCCCTCCCTGTGTCCATGTGTTCTCATTGTTCAACACCCACCTATCAGTGAGAACATGTGGTGTTTGATTTTCTGTTCTTGTGTCAGTTTGCTGAGAATGATGGTTTCCAGGTTCATCCATGTCCCTGCAAAGGACATGAACTCATCATTTTTTATGGCTGCATAGCATTCCATATCTCATGATACTCTTTCACTAACTCTCTATGCTTGAGGACCACTGTCATTCTTTCCATTCTTTTAGTACATTGTTCTCTTTTAAAAAGCTGCAGAGCCTTTGCGCACACTGTTCACTCTACTTGGAACACCATTCCTCCCCCTTCCACACCATCTTTATACATCTCCACCTTAGCCATACTGGCTTAGTTAACTCCTATTTATCTTTAGCTCAGACTCCATTTCCTTAGGAAAGTCTTTACCCTAGTTGGGTCTCACTATTATAGGCATTTACAGCACTATGTATCTTTTTTCCCATTGGACTTACTGGTTAAAATTTATATGCTTATGTAAATTGTTTTCCCACCTGACTGTACACTTCATGAGGCCAGACAGTTGGCCTGTTTTTGCTCACCATTGTATCCCCAGCACTTAGCTCAGCACCTAGTGCAGATTAGGTATACCATAAATATTTGTTGAATGAATGAATAACATGAAAGAATGGAATCAGATATGGCCATTATCTATTTGATTAAGTGCATACGCAGTGCCAGTACTAAAGACATTGTAAAAAGTGAAATGTGCCCTTCAAAGACATCATCTAGAGAGGTTACCTCCTTATTTCATAGCTGCTGTTGTTAGAAAGAAGTTTTGGAGCAACTCTCACAAGCCACCTAAAGGATGAAAGCAGTTACCTTTTGATTAAAAATAATATCCAGGGTGGCTCATGCCTGTAATCCCAGCACTTTGGGAGGCCAAGGTGGGTGGATCACTTGGGGCCAGGAGTTGGAGACCAGCATGGCCAACATGGCGAAACCCTGTCTCTACTAAAAATACAAAAATTAGCTGGGTGTAGTGGCATGTACCTGTGGACCCAGCTGTTCGGGAGTCTGAGGCATGAGGATCACTTGAACATGGGAGGTGGAGGTTGCGGTGAGCTGAGACTGCGTCACTGCACTCTAGTCTGGGCAAGAGAGTGACACTTCATCCCAAAGTAAATAAATAAATAATCCAGCTTGATGATTCTCTTCATATTCTAAATGTACTTCCAACTTACAGGTATCAAATTCTACTTTCAAATAACCAAATTTGCCACAGCTGAAAATTTCAAAGGAATGTTATATGCATGAAGGCAGTCCTAAAAGAGTTGTTCCTAAAGTGTTTCGTGCCTTGGCAGAGATTTTTGTAATAAGAAGTGTTTTGTCTTTGAAGAGTCTAATGCTCCTCTGGATGTGTGGGTTTTGCTGTTTCTGTTAAAATCTTTCACAGAGTCTCTCTTCATGAAGTAAGGGTGTTTCAGTTTTGCTTCTGGTTATGAGGCAGAGGGATGTGTTTTACCTTCTTAAGTCATTCACTTCATCTTTGTACTTTTTGTCCTTTGTGGTCAAAATAAATCTTGCAGAATTTGTTTTTTACTAGAAAGGAATGTAATAGAGAGTTGAGTTAATATTTATAAAGTGCCTTACATTCCCCAGGTCTTGAGTTCTGTGCTTTAGAAAAGTTCCTCTTAGTGTGAAGGATCACAGAACTGGGACCACATCCTTTCATTGAAAAGCATCAGGGATTCTTGCCAAGGTCTACTATTCAAGATTATTTATTCAATATTTTCATTGACTTAGTTGCCAGCATTTACCCTTTTTTCTACTAGGTATACTGCCCTTTTAGTTTCTGATTTTGGAAGAAATTTACTGTGTGTTATACCTTTCTCCAATAGCTTAAATTGGCATTGATTTTAAGAGGAGTAATTGAGTTTAAAATAACACCTATGTGTCTTTGCCTTTTAATCTGTGGGAACATTTTTGGATATACTGAACTGATAACAGCAGCTATTGAAGATTATCTTCCAGCAGGATATTTGTCACAGCTTCATTCAGCTTACCATCAGCACTATACTTTTCACTTGCTTACCTTTGAGAAAATGCACTCCAATCAACATGATACAGATGCTTTCAGAATAGTAGATGGCTCTGTAAGCCTTTTTGGTAGGAAGCCTTAGTTACATGGCCAGTGACAAAAGTTCTATTGACCTTTTATTCCAGTGTTATTGTTTGCACCTGAGCAACAGAGATTAACTTTTGTTTGCTTTTTGTTTTGTTGGCTACTTGCCAATAAAAGCTTACCTTTTCATACTGCTTCAGTGCTGACTGCATTTACTTATGCAAATACTTTTTTTGTGCCTGGCAATAATAACAAGATTTGTGAGAGAATTATCTTTTGAATTTGATCTTTTAAAGACTGCTTCTAGGATAAATAGAAGCATCTTCTTTAACATGCCATTGCTTTTTTGGTAAATAAGCCTCGTGGAAAAGGCCTTTCAGTGTTTGTGCAGGAGACTCACTATGTTCTCTGCCTGTCTGTGTGAATCTCTCAGTCAATCCTGACTGTGATGGAGTCACAAACTCTAACCTGAATTGGTGACATTAATCTTCGTGAGCCCTGGCTAATAACCACTCCCTACCTCCACATGCAATTGTCCCCCAGAGGGATTTGAATAATGTCAAATGCATTTTGACTGAGATGATGCGCTTACATTTGCATTAAGCCCTTTATTATTGTTTTTAAAAAATCATTCTTAAGCTGGGGGTCACATTATTGTGTAATATATTTAATAGGTATAGTTCATGTTCTTATCACTTACCTGATTGTTGTACCATATCCTGTGTGGAGTGTTAAGGGAAAGAGAATTACTTCTCTGTGTAAGATAGTGCCACTTTGGAACATTATTTTGCTGTGGCTTCAGGAAGTCTTAGGCATGAGGGCAGTAATGTTCTAAAATCACTTGTGTTCACTGGATGAGCACTGCAATGCTGTAGGTCATGAAAAGTTAATGAGAATTAATAATTTGTAAACACAATCCCCTACTATTTTAAATAATGACATATTCAAGTTCAAGCAACATATATTAAAATATCTGACATGAGATGAACAATTTAAAACTGGTTAAAGAAAAGGTAATAGAGGATTTAGGGCTGACCATTTAACCATGAAGGAAATTGGCTGCTTTGCATGACAGGTTTACTAATCTTCTAAAGACGGAGCTGAAGTGAAGAGAGATTAAATAGTTGCCTGAAGTCATATGGGCAATCAATGACAGAGCTGGGTTCTGAACCCAGATCTCTAAAGCAAAGCTGGTGACCTTAACTACTCTGTAGCACAGCCTTTCCTCTGGGAGACAGGCATTACGTGCCATAAGAAATAATGCAAACTCTTTGTTGAAAATATGAGACAAATTCAGATTTAGAAGGTAAGTTAGTAAATTACTTAAGCCTTTATTGAACTAGCAAGCCAATTTAATAGAAATTTATCAAGGGCCTAGTATGTGTAAAGCAGTATGTTAGGTGCCAGAGAGGTTATCAAGATCACCAACTCTCAGAGCTTTTAAAATACGTGTGAAAATAACTTTCGTACAAGACAAGATTCATTCAATGAGCAGACATTTACTTGGCACCTATGTTGTTCCAGGACTGGGGTAGACACTGAGAATTATTCACCTAACCATTAATTCATCCATTCATCCTGAACTTTTGATTATCTACTGCGTGCCATGTGCTGTTCTAGATGCTGGGAATATAGTTGAGAGCAAAGCAAGCAAGGTTCCTATTTCCATTGAGTGTACCTGCTAGTGAGGAAGAGACAGACAATAAATAAGCAGGAAAAGACCTGCTCTGCAGAGAATTAAAGTCAGATGGTCTGAAAAAAGTAACTGGGTAGCTATATTACATGCAAAAATTAGTTAAGACTTAGTCTTTGCTCTGGAGGAGATGGACTTGTAACTCCAGTGTGATTCCATTTGTGCAGTGGTCAATGTATGAACAAAGTGTGCTGAGTAAAGCCAACTGTGGAGAGCCTTGCATATCCTCATGACGGAACTGAGAGATGACTAGGCAGTATGCTGACAGGATCAGAAGTGTGTTTAGGATAGTAAGGTTGAAACAGTCAGAAGTCTAGGCTAGACAGGAAAGACACTGATAAGATGTGATGATTACTCTCTGTAATTACATCCCTAGTCAGTTGCAGGGGGAGGGAGAGAGGAGGAAGTGCTTACTTTTTGCTGAGAGAACTAGGAATGGCTTCTGGGTGAGGGACCATTTAAACCTGGTCTTTTAACATGCACAGATAAAGGGAAGGGTATTCTATGGTTGTGTAACCATGAGCAAAAGTGGAAAGATACAGCATATTTTGGGAGTAGTTAGACTTATTGGCAGGTTCATGCATGTGTATGAGGGGGAAAGCTATTTGGGTTAGGCCCAAATACCAGGTTGCTTCTGGTGAGCAGAGGGAATGTGATGAAGGTTTTTGACTAAACTGATTTAGTCACAGCCTTAGGAATATTATTGTTACAGCAGTGTATAAGATAAGTTGGAATGGGGAGAGAGGTGGCTGAGAGAGAATTGAGGAGTCTATTGTGAAGGCCCAGCAGTAATGGAATTCTGATCTAGGATGGTGACCTGGGGCTAGAGAAAATGTGATGGGTTCCCCTGGAGGTAGAAATAGCAAGGCAGTCTACTGATCGGATGTGGGAAGTTAGGGAGAAGAAGGGAAAGAATGTGACTATAAGAATGTAAGCCCAGGTGACTGGAAAGATGGGATTTCCATGACATACCTGGGATGGCAGAAGAAAAAATAGGCTTAGGAGGACAGGTTACTTAGATTAGTTTGAAACTTGTGGAGTTAATGGTGCTGGTGAGACACTGAAGTCCAAGTGTCAGACAAGTAAATGAAAATGATATTTTAGCTCTGAGTTAGGTGTGAAGGGCATGAGAGTGGAGGCTGTGGGACAGATGACAGTGGCCAGGGACTTGTTCAAAGAGAGAAGGGAAGTGAGGTGGAAACTTAGAAGCATTGCAGTTTTGGCTATTTATTTTTGCTTTTGTTTTTGTGCTTTACTGCTTGTAGTCTTTGAATCAAACTACATTATTAGACTTGCAGCCCTTTAGAATCTCTAGCTCAGTCTACTGTGTCCCTTGAACATATGCGCACCTGGGCTGTATTATCTTGATTTTATTGCAAAGTTCAGTTTTAATTAGGGACAGCATATAAAACAGCTCTATGTCCTCATTTGCTATAGGGATGCTATTGGGAAATTTTTCCATCATATCTTTCAGTGTTTCCTAGAGCAACTTTTTCATAGTAAGCGATAGGGAAGCACTTTGCTTCCCTGAAGAAGTGCAAATGTTTGTTCCAAAGGAAAATTACATAGCTAATCATATTTACATTTTCAACTTGGCTGCTAGAAAGCACAGAATCAAATCCTCTGTTGAACTGTAGTTACTGTGTAAGACTTTGTGGTCTCCATTTTGAATTCTATTCCATTTTCGTTTATCCTGGCCACATTCTTCATTTACTACCCTAATTTGTACTTCTTGGCCATAAATTCTAGTTTTCTTTTTTAACATATGCATTTCTCATAAGCTACCTTAAATTCTTTGTAGGATTAGATGGGAATTAATAAATAATGTCACTATGCTACTGATTATATAAATGAGATATTCTTAGAATGTTTATAGACTAGTACATAAATATAAGGACTCAACACATTTTAAATTTACATATGTTTTCTTTTCTATGAAACTTCTTTTTGATAGCTTTAGGCAAGTGGTACCTATAATCACAGACTGTAAAACTATGTGAAAAATGATATAACAGTGAGAGCCAAATTCAGGTGTAAATATTTATACATTGACTCCAGTTTATTCTGCCTCTTGGTCAATTATTCATTTCCAGGTGTATGAATCATTGCAATAATAATTGGAATTTTTTTTTTTTTTTTGCCAGTCATTCATAAATGTTACCAGTTTGTTCATTTGTAAGCTTGGAGTTGATATTATTAATTACCTGGGACTAATCATTGGAATTAGAGCTAATCTGATCTGGTAATGATTTTTATGCAGATCTTATCTCAGAATACTGTGTAGTGTTAGTTGGTTGTTTACTATTGAGTAATGAGTAGGTCACTGGTTAGGTAAAAGGAAAAAAGAAGTAGGTCACTGGTTAGGTAAAAAAACTTCCTACTGCCAGTCATTCCTTGATTCCGTTGTTTAATAAAAGATCTTTTCTTTTTCTCTCTATGCAAGAAAATCCTTGCTCTTGGTGGCCAGATGAGGAATTGGACTCCTTTATGATGCAAATATTTTTAAAAAATTGATACATAATAGTTATATGTATTTGGGGGTACATGTGATATTTTGATACATGCATACAATATATAATGATTAAATTGGAGTAATTGGGATATTTATCACCTTGAACATTTATCTTTTCTTTATCTTGGGAACATTCCAATTTTTCTACTCTTGATATTTTGAACTATACAATACATTGTTGCTAGCTATAGTCACCTTACTGTGCTGTGGAACACTGGAACTTACTCCTTTTATCTAACTGTATTTTCTTACTCATTAACCAACTTCATTCTCCCCTCCCTCCACCTTTTCTCAGCCTCTGGTAACTACCAATCAACTCTCTAACTCATGAGATTTACTTTTTAAGCTCCCACTTGAGTGAGAACATGTGACATATAACAAAAGTCTTTTAAATTAAAATTGTCAAAGAATTAAAGAGATATCTGTGATGACTGAATTTGCCTTATTTAACCTCCAGTTAAAGAATTTCCCCCAATTTTAAACTTGACAAAGTGTCATCCTTGTCTCAGATCACCCTGTCAGCTCTCAAAGTGGAAGAATGTAAACTGGTGTTAGTATAAACTAAATGGGGCTGGGTGTAGTGGCTCACACCTGTAATTCTAGCACTTTGGGAAGCTGAGGCGGGTGGTGGATCACCTGAGGTCAGGAGTTCAAGACCAGCCTGTCCAACCTGGGGGAATGCCGCCTCTACCTAAAATACAACAATTAGCTGGGTACGGTAGTACACACCTATAATCTCAGCTACTTGGGAGGCTGAGGCAGGAGAATCGCTTGAACCCGGGAGGCTGAGGTTGAGTGAGCCGAGATCACACCAGTGCACTTCAGCCTGGGTGACAGAGTGAGACTGTGTCTCAAAAAAATATCTTCATGGTGTAAAAAATCTTTGTAGAATCATATGAATATCAAATAAGATTTTTTGGAATTTTGCTTTAAAGATAGTAATTCCTCTTTTGTTTGTTTTAGACACATGACCTATTTTCCATTTTTATGGAATATCAAAATGATGACATCACAATGTTTTTGTGATTTAATTTATATAAGAAATAAGTGAGTTCAGTTAAACACACTGGTGTTATTTAGATCCTATCTGCATTTTATTCTACAAAAATAAATGTTGCTATCTTAAATATGGCAATGATACTTCAGTATCTCAGTGTCTTCTCTGGAAGCTGCAGGTATGGAGTTGACTGTCATGGCTGAGCCAATCCCTGCTCTTCTGCCTGGTGTTCATGTTACATTTCTTGGTTTTCATTAGAGTTTCTCAGCCCCACTCAAACTTAGCACTGTTCATTGTAAAAAAAAAAAAAAAAAAAAAAAAAAAAAAAAAAAAAAAAAAAAAAAAAAAAAAAAAAAAAAAAAAAAAAAAAAAAAATGGTGTAAGGGTTTTAATTACATTAAACCGAATCTTTTATCAGGAACCACAGGATAAATTTCTTTCTGACTCAGTATCAAAAATAGTTCTTTCTCTGAGCAACTGGTTTATTTTTACCCTGTGGACACTGATTCTTACAACAGATCATGTTTCTCTCTGCATGTTGGCTGCAGCAGAGCTTAGAGTCTCTCCCTTACCCCCCTTAAACATCTATAGCACTTCTCTTCTGGCTCTCATTCTACCTCGTGGCGACAGTTATTGGTACGTGTATCTTATTTAACTCCTTTAAAGGTTAATTGAAGACAAAGATTCTGCTATGGTCATCCCTTGGTTTCTGTGAGTAATTGGTTCCAGGATTTTTCCAATTTTAAACTTGACAAAGTGTCATCCTTGTCTCAAATCACTCTCTCAGTTCTCATAAAGTGGAAGAATATAAACTTGTGCTGGTATAAATCTAGATGCTACAAGAAATCTTTTTGTAGAATTGTATGAATATCAAATAAGTTTTTTTTGGAAATTTTGTTTTAAAAATACTAATTCTTACATCCAGTAGTAATACCAGCATTCAATAGTAATACCAACATCCATAGGATGTTCAGTCCCTGATATAAAATGACATAGTATTTGCATATAACATACACATGTCTTCGCATATTCTTTGAATCATCTCTGGATTATTTATAATAACTAATACAATCTGAATGCTATGCAAATAGTTGGTATACTGTCTTGTTTAGGGACTAAGGGCAAGTAAAAAAGTCTGCGTGTGTTCAGTACAGACATGAATATTTTGAATGTTTTCTATCCTTGATTAGTTGAACTCATGGATGTGGAACTCATGGATATGGAGTGGGCTGAGTGTATTACTCTTTATATTCTTTACAGTGCTGTAATAGTGGCTTGCATATGTTTGGCATGTAAAATAATGGCTGAATTGAATATCAGTAAGCCATTCAAAAATAGTTCCATGTTGGGCCTTCCATGGTGATCATGTTAAGGAGAAAGATATATTGTATAGTATGCCAGTGAAACTTTTGAAATACGCTGAGGGTTATAGGGATTGTGTGTTTGAAAATATAGCATGATGAAATGAGATTCTCCTAAGGATGACCAAAAATGTTGAATATAAGAGCCAACATAGGCTATTTTCCTCTATATCATATCTAAATATCTGTACTGCTTTATTGAAGTAGGGAAACTGGCATCTCCCACCTTTGCTCCAGTAAGAAAAATCACCTCTCTTCTTTCATAGAGATAGAGAAGATAAAGGGCTTGTTTGGAGCTGAACAAATTAATTTGTGAGGACTTAGAAGTTGCTTTGAGGTCTGTGCATATAAATAGTATAGACCATTCCTACTGTGTAAAGCAGGTTACATTACCTCTAAAATGGTAAAATGGTTGTGAGATGTAGCTGATGATCCATGTATTCAACTGTTATTCCATGTGATTAAATTCCAGTACAACTGGACAGACCCATGGGTGGACACATCCATGAAGTGAATCGTAATGGGATGTGACACATAGTCAGATCTTCTAATAATACTAAGAAAGTCTATTGGAATGAAGATGAGCCTCATTAACAGAAGGCAAAGATCATCAACTTTAGACACACAGTTGGTAACTTGGTATAATGCATTCCACAAAATCTATATTCAGTTGTGTAGAAAAGGGAAACTTCTTATTTTAGTCTAAAAATGTTATATATTTTATCAGTTATGTGTTGCATGTTATCCATGCCATGATTCTAATAGTAAAACCACAAGTGTCATATGCTTAGAAAAATATTAACTGTAGAGAGAAAACCTTGGGACTGTATTGTCCCCATCACCCAACCCCCCAAACTAGGAAAGTGCTGAAGACCAAAGAATGATGCGGACAAGTCCAGCTTGGTGAGTAGATGGGTTTATTAAGATTTACATACAGGGCACTTTGGGAGGCTGAGGCGGATGGATCACCCGAGGTCAGGAGTTCAAGACCAGTCTGGGTGAAACCCTGTCTCTACTAAAAATGCAAAAATTAGCTGGGCGAAGTGGCATGTGCCTGTAATCCCTGCTACTCGGGAGGCTGAGACAGGAGAATCGCTTGAGCCAGGAGGCGGAGGTTGCAGTGAGCCAAGATTGTGCCATTTCGCTCCAGCCTGGGCGACAGCGTGAGACTCCATCTCAAAAAAAAAATAAAATTTACATACAGGACACTCCTGGGTGGCAGCAGAACAGCCCTAGAGATTCATGCCGCCTCTAGTCTGTAAGGTGCTTTTAGGCTAATTTTGTGATTCTGCCTACTATGTGTGTGTGATGGGACTGTTTTCCTTGGTAGATTCGTAGATCTTCTCTGAGATATTTGAGTTGTCAGGAATGTCTGTTTCTGGGTTGGGCACCATGGCCTTGGCTCACCGTCTGGCCTGCAGGATTCAGACAATGGGCATACTCCTTAAGTAACCTAGTGAGGGACCTGTCACACTACACTAACCAGAAAAAGAATTTAATTCTTTTCATTGTATTTCTCTCTCCCTTTTCCTCCTCTGAAAACCAAAGCATTGGATTTGTTTAACTAAAAAAACAGACAAAAACCACACACACAAAAACAAATCTACTTTACCAGATTTATTTATTTATTTATTTGTATTAGATTAGTGCAAAAGTGATTGTGGTTTTTGCGATTTTTTTTTAAAGGCAAAAACTGCCTTAAAAAAAAAGTTACTTTTGCACTAACCTAATAGACAAGAATCTGGCCCTGCTGCCCAGGCTGGAGTGCAGTGGCATGATCATAACTCATTACAGCCTCCAATTTCTGGGCTCAAGTGATTGTCCCACTTCAGCCTCCCTAGTAGCTGTGATTACAAGTGCATACCACCACACCTGGCTAATTTTTAAAAGTTTTTGTAGAGAATGGAGTCTTGCTGTATTGCCCAGGCTGGTCATGAGCGTGTGTCCTCAAGTGATCCTCCCACCTCAACCTCCAGAATTTTATTTTAAAAAAAGTTGCATTAGGGTCTTAAAAGTGTCTTTTGAAGTAGTATGTAGTTAAAAACATCTTTAAGAATCTTTTATTGAATTAATGAAATACCAGTGTATTCAGCATGGTACTAATTATAATATATATAGTTTCAAGTTTTATTTTCCTTTAAAGCATGTTTTCTTCAAATGAATCTTAAACGATTGCATTTTCCACATACAAATATGTTTCAATTCTGGTAGACTCAAATGAAAAATCTTGAACCTAGTTTCCTAATTAACAATAAAGATTATGCTCTATGAAGTTATGTAAGAATAATTAGAAGAGTATTGCTTTGCATTAAAAGGACTGACTCTGGAGTCTTCCTTGGGGAAGGGTTGTTGTGGGGACTAAAGAAGTTTATTATTTATGACAAGGATTTAGAATAATGTCTGGCACAAAGTAAGTGCCATGTAAGTGTTTACTGTTTTTATTATTGCTACTATATAGCTTAAGCCGTTTATTTGTATAATTTTAAAACTTTTTCATTGCCTTACTCCTGCAAGGATTTGAGCCTTCTCCAAAGCAACTGAAAGGGCTTCTGCTTTAGTAGAAGTTAATGAAAAGCTGGAGTTTTGGGACTCCCCATCTGCCCCTAGCCATCTTTTGTTCTAAGATGAAGTTTCTTAAATTTGGTGGTTCTGCATTTCCTCCTCTGTAACATGAAAGTGTGAGATGACATCTGGAAGATGACAGTTTCAAGTTTTGATATCTTTTCAAGCCACAACAATTCTGTGACTCTTTGATCTTACCTTCTGCTTAAGCAAGAATGTTAGGGTTCTTCAGAATTTTAGAACTGGAAAGGGCATTATACTAAGCACTCTACTCTCTGGGGAACTTATCCCTTCTCCTATCTTCATTTAGTGTTTGTTGTTGTTGTTTTCTTATAAATTACTAGCCATCTTTGATTTTCCTTTTATATATATTTTTTTTCTAAAGTACTTTTTACAGACTATATAACGTATTTAGTTATTATATCTCTATCTCCCTCTTGAATATGTCTGTTAGTCCGTTTTCACATTGCTGTGAAGAAATACCCAAGACTGGGTCATTTACAAAGAAAAGAGGTTTAATTGACTCACAGTTCTGCATGGCTGGCGAGGCTTCAGGAAATTTACAGTCATGGTAGAAGGCACCTCTTCAAAGGGTGGCAGGAGAGAGAGTGAGTGCCAGCAGAGGAAGTGTTAGTAAAGCATGAGATCTTGTGAGAACTCACTATCACGAGAACAGTGTGGGGGGAACTGCTCCCATGATTCTATTATCTCCCACTGTGTCCTTCTCATGACACATGGGGATTACGGGGGTTACAATTCAAGATGAGATTTGGGTGAGGACACAGCCAAACCATATCAGTAAGCTTCATAAAGGCAGGGATCTTTGTTTTTTTATTTGTTTCGGTACCTGACACATAGTAGGTGGCAATTAGGGGCTCAAAAATATTGTTGGATGAACAAACAAATAGATTCTCAGTTGTCTAGTAGTAATTTCTAGTAGTCAGTCATCTCCAATTCTTTCCTGAAGCAACTATCTTTCATGATTTTTCTTATTTCCACCAATGATACTACCTCCATGTTGTCAAGAGCACACTCCTAAAGAAGTAGGCAGCCATACCAACGACAGATAAGTTCAGTAATTTTCAAGGGGATTTAGGATAATCACCACCATCATGGCCCTGGGTACAGAAACAGTAGCAGTACAGTCTCACGCAAGGTAGATGGGGCAGAATCTTCTCAGAGAACTAGGGGTAACTGGCTAACTACCCAGGAAATTTCTTCAAGTTACCAAAATTTATTACAAAATCATAGCTTCTGTTGGGTATGCCTGATATGCCTCCTCTATCGTGTTAGTTCCATTGGAGATTCCTTTTGCTTCGAAGCAAATTCCCAATTTTTACCGCTTGGCATCCAGTTCCATCTCACACTAGTGCCCCTGGTCAGTTCTCTACTCAGCTGAGGCCTCCTCCTCAGTATCTCCAAATGCAGTCCTGTTTCTGCTTTAAAGCCCCTCTGTTAACTGTGCTGTTGTTCTTCACCCTTCAAATCCAACTTTTCTAATTGATTAGGGCAGCTTCTTAGCCCTCACTTGTGTGAAGCCATTCATATCATGTTTCTGGGTTCCCAAACACTGTATTATTCTTAAATATTTCATTTGCTTATTTCCTGCTTTCCTCACTTATGGTAACCATTTGAGGAAAGAGACTAGTAGAAAATAGAGGTAGGGATTAGTGAATTAATCACAAATCCTAGCTAAAGCAAAACCCACAAAACCATGATACAAAATTGACATAAGTGCGTTTACTGGCCTTTGAAGAAGTTTTCAAGGGATTTAGAAAATCCTGAGATCAAGTCCTTTCTACTTTTTTTTTGTATTAAGATGACCTTCAGAAAAACCCTGGATGATAGTGATAATACCTAATAATAGTAATGGCTTCAAATTGTCTTTACTTGGAAAAATAGAACATTGGCAATTGAATTGATTGTGTGTGTGTATACATATGTACATACATATTATATATTAAAAAATAATTTTACTGATCTCTGAGATCAGAGAGTCTGGGAAAGATGGTTGCTAATCACACAAGTGTACATACATACTCTATCTCTTTATATTGTTGGCTGTTCTCCTCCCTGCTCAGGCTCAAAATATTCATTCTTCAGGATCTCAGACACTGGCTTAAGATTCTCATGTTGTGGTTTGATTCTGGTTATCCAGCCAGCAAATGTGTGAAAGGTACTTTCCATGTATGTAAAAATATCTTCCTTCCATTTCTTAAACTTCAATATTTTATCTTGTTCTGTGCAGATTACTCTAGATAGTGGCATTCTGTTCAATTTTTAAGTAAATCAGCTTTGTTAAGGTCATCAAAAGAGAAATTTTACATGGCTTTCTATTTTTTCAGCCTGGTGAAAGAACTCAGGATACAAAAGACATTAATTTGTTCATTTTCTTTCCAAATCTTGAACCATTTGTTCTCTTGTTGCATATTGTAAGGCAAGTTAACATTTTCCCTCTTTTTGTAATTGTTCCATAATCTCAAGTTTTCACTGAATGTTTCATTGAATTCACTATATGTTTACTCTTGAATTTTGACATTTTAATTATTAGGAACATTTGATCACATATAATCTTAATACTGTTCAACAGTACCACACAGCTCACATTTATGCAGAATGCTGGCAGAATGACAGGCAGTGGGAGTCAAGATTGTGTGCCGCACAGCTGATTGGTTCAGGAGAAGGTGGGGTGTTCCCATGTTATAATACAGTGTCTCTTGGTTACCGAGCAGTTCCAAACAATAGATACCTGCTGTTTTAGTCAGAGTTTGTTGGTTGCAAAGAACAGAAGCCCATTCAAATTAACTTAAAACACATCCCCACACCCCCACACCCAAACCTAAACCTTAAAAATGTGGAATTTCATAACCAGTCTATATGGCACTGGTAGACCCATTAGGGATTATGGCATGGACTGGAAATAGAAAGTCAGGGATCATGTTCATTGCCTCTTCTCTTATTCTTCCTTTCTCTGCTGTCTATTCTCTTCTCTCTCACATGGGTCGACATATTTATACATGCCAGCATTGACATGACCTTTGGCTTTTAGGCCCATATTAGACTCTGAATTCTTTGTAAGTCATATTCCCAAAAGAGACCATTTGATTGGCTTCATTCAGCCTGTGGAGTCATTCTTGCTGGATCAGGTTGCTATCCTGGGTTCTGTGTTCTTCAGGGGTTGAAGTAGGGGAGGATTTACATGGTACAGATTGGGAAGCTATTAGTTGGATGTTTCATCTCCTGCATTGGATGTTTGTTTCTAATCTATTTTTCCATATATTTTATCCTTTTGTCTTTTTGTTGCACACTGAGAGATTTCCTTATTGTTACGGCAATTTTATTAAATTTCTGTTTTGGCAATTGCATTTTCAGAAATATTTAAAACGTTTTTTATTCTCCATAATCACTTTATTTTCATTGAGTGTTATTCTTTAATGATTATAGTTTACTGGGTGTGGGATGCAGTGCATATGCCTATAGCCCTGGCACTTTGGGAGGGCAAGGTGGGAGTTCAAGTTCAGCTCCTGCTTGAGGCCAGAAGTTTAAGACTGGCCTAGATAACACAGTGAGACCCTGTTTCTACAAAAAAAATTAAAAAAAAATTAGTCAGGTGTGGTAGATCAAATTAGTTGGGCGTCGTGATGTGCTTCTATAGTCCCACCTATGCAGGAGGCTGAGATAGGAGGATTTTGTGAGCCCAGGAGTTTGAGGTTGCTGTGAGCTGTGATCGCACCACTGCATTCCAGCCTGGGTGACAGAGCAAGACTGTCTTAAAAAAAAGATTCAAGAAGATACTACAACCATTGTTTTAAGTCTTGATCCTGCTCTGTCCCCTAGGCTGGATTGCAATGGCGTGATCGTAGCTCACTGCTGTCTAGAACTCCTGAATTTAAGGGATCCTCTGGCCTCAACCTCAGCTACCATGCCTGGCTACTTTTTGAAGTACAGTACTCTTTTGTTTCCCAGATTAACACTTTACTTTCAGGGTCAGGTTTCCCTCCATGTTACTGGTCTTCCTTGTAGACTTGGTTCCCTGTTCATAATAAGGAATGAAGTACTGGGGAAAGTTTCCTCTACTTTTTTAAAAAGATCTATTTGTAGAGCTTTTCGGTTTTGTTGTTTTTTCCTTCTTTTTCCTCAGCTTTCCGTCTTCCCTGAGTGAGAATTCTAACTGAAGCGCTCTCTCTCTCTCTGTCTCTCTGTCTCTGTCTCTGTCTCTCTCTCTCTCTCTCTCTCTCTCTCTCTCTGTGTGTGTGTGTGTGTGTGTGTGTGTGTGCGTGTGTATGTGTGTAGTACTGGGTTGTCTGCTGGCCAGCTTTTCTTCACCCCTAAAATGCTGTGAGGAAGTATTTACTCTCAGGTATCAAAATTCACATCAGAAGTCTTCACAGCCATCTCTTACTCCCTGCTGCCACAATTGGTTCAGTTTCTTTAGAGAGGAACCCTGAGATGTGTTGTCTGTCATCACACTTGGCCAGGGTGCTTGAAGGCTGTGCTAGAGGTAGGGGGAGGGGATGGGAGTGCTAACTGTCATCTCTCTACCTCTCTATTTCCTGCCCCAGATCGTCTCCCTACTGTGTGATACCTGTTGACTCTGAGCCCAGAGCCTCCCTAGACTCTGTAGAGCAGATTGTCTCCTCGGTGGCCTTGGAGAGCAGCTTTGCCCCTGTTTCATCTGTGAATGCATGCTCCTTACCTGTTCTGCGTTCCAGGAATTTGTTGAAATCTCTTACCTTTTTAAAGTTTCCTTCCAGCGAGCTCTTTTCAATAGTATGGAATTCTCTCATTTTGTTCTTTGATGCTTTTCCCTGGATTAGGGACTCAGGAGGGATATCCAGGCTGCCAGGCATCTTGAAACTGAAGCCACATCAGGTTGTTCTTTTAAAAAAGCGTTTGATTCTTGGCTTTTATTTTGCTTTCTAAAATGAGACATATACATATAAAAGAATATACATAAGTCCATGTATAATTTGAAGAAAATTAATAAAATGAACATTGATACCTACTATATAGCTTAACAAATTGAATGTCATATGAACAGTACCTTAGAAACCTGTTTGTCCTCCCGTCATTGCATCCCTTTGGTCCGCATCCATGCCCCATTTTTTTTTTCCTATGGTGATCATTATCCCATTTTTTCGTCATTCCCTTGCTTTTTAAAAAAATGCATTTGTCTTTTATATATTTATCTCTAAACAATATATTATTTAATTTTAGCTGCTTTTGCCCTTTCTACAAATGGAATTCCATAACATGCACACTTCTATACCTTGCTCTTTTACTCAAGCTTATGTTTTTGAGATTTATCCATGTTTTATTCATGAATCTGTATATTTTTTTACTACTGTATAGCGCTGCATTGTAAGATATACTACAACTTAATTACCTTTTTAAAGGAGGATTAAAAACTTTTTGCTGTATACTCATAGAACACTTCTGATACCAGATATGTATGGGTATTTCCCATACCAATTAAAGGTATGGGAAATTGTAGGATAAGTAGTCAATGTCTGTCAAAAATTAAAGAATACTAATTCTTTAATTTTTGACAGACATTGACTACTTATCCTACAATTTAATTCTGACACTAACTGCCTGGAGTTAGCAGAGACTCCACAGGTTAAGGGCTCAGTCCAAATTGCCCCCCTACCTCAGATGCCAATAAAAAGTAGGGGGTTGACTAGGTGTAGTGGCTCATTCCTGTAATCCCAGCACTTTGGGAGGCCAAGGGGGGTGGATCACAAGGTCAGGAGGTTGAGACCAGTCTGGCCAACATGGTGAAACCCTGTCTCTACTAAAAGTACAAAAAATTAGCCGGGTGTCTTGGTGCATGCCTGTAATTCCAGCTACTTGGGAGGCTGAGGCAGGTGAATTGCTTGAACCCGCAAGGTGGAGGTTGCAGTGAGCTGAGACCTTGCCATTGCACTCCAGCCTGGGTGACAGAGTGAGACTCTGTCTCAAAAAAAAAAAAAAAAAAAAAAAAAAAAAAAAAAAATTAGTACAGGATTCCCAGGTTTTCTGTAACTTCTGTCTGACTTGGCTGCAAGTTGGAGGTTCTCATGACCCCTTCCTCAGGTTTCATAATTTGCTACAAAGGCTTATAGAACCCAAGGAAAGTTTACTTACTATTACTAATTTACTACAAAGGATATATTAAAAGATACAAATGAACAACCAAGTGAAGAGATAAATAGGGTGAGGTCTAGAAGGGTTTGAGCACAGGAACCTCTGTCTTGGTGGAGTTTGGGATATGCCACTCACTCAGCATATGAATGTGTTCATGTACAGCAACCAGAAGCTCTCTGAACCCTGTAGTTTAGGGATTTTATGAAGATTCCACCTAGGCATGATTGAATAAATTATTGGCCATTGGTGATTGAACTCAATTTGCAGCCGCCTCGAGGTGGGTGTGGGGTGTGGAGGAGTGGGGGTGAAAATTTCAACCCTTTGGTTAAATGATTGGTTCTGATGACAGCCAGCCCCTATCCTCTAAGAGTCACCTTATTAACATAAATTCAGGTTTGTTTGAAAGGGCTTATTATGAATAATAAAAGACATCCTTCTTATCCCATCACTCAGGAAATTTTAAGGAGTTTAGGAACCCTGGGCCAGGAATCAGGGGACAATGACTAAATATATATATATATCTTCTATGATATGAAATACATGAGCACCTTTAGTCCATTATTCAGGAGGTGAAGGCAGGAGAATTGATTGAGCCCAGGAATTTGAGGCTGCAATGAGCTATGACCACACTACTGCACGCCAGCCTGAGAGACCTCATCTTAAAGAAAGAGACACGTATATTT
Source organism: Cebus imitator (assembly GCF_001604975.1). Taxonomy (NCBI): domain Eukaryota; kingdom Metazoa; phylum Chordata; class Mammalia; order Primates; family Cebidae; genus Cebus; species Cebus imitator. The sequence continues at coordinate 259,367 of NW_016108115.1, read as the reverse complement.
CTTATGATATGTTATTATATTACAATATCACACTTTATACCACTGGTGAACATTTGTGTTTGTGTAACCATGTAATCATGAGAAAGATTGGTATAAAGATAGTGCTGTTGCACTGTGTAAGAGTTTCTCTAGGATATGAACCTAGGAGTGGAATTGCTGCTTGCTGGAGTATATATGTGTTTAGTTTTACTAGGTAATGACAACTGTTTGCCTGAGTGGTTGTACCAGGATACAGTACGTCAGTGTATGAAATTGTCTGTGATGGGCAGGCGCAGTGGCTCATGCCTGTAATCTCAGCACTTTGGGAGGCCGAGGCAGGTGGATCATGAGGTCAGGTGTTAAAGGCCAGCCTGACCAACATGGTGAAACACCATCTCTACTAAAAATACAAAAATTAGACAGGTGTGGTGGTATGCGCCTATAATCCCAGCTACTCAGGAGGCTGAGGCAGGAGAATCACTTGAACCCAGGAGGCAGAAGTTGCAGTGAGCTGAGATTGTACCACTGTGCTCCAGCCTGGGGTGACAGAGTGGGACTCCGTCTCAAAAAAAAAAAAAAAAAAAAAGCAAATTGTCTGTGGCTCCCCGTCTTGGACAACACTTGTATGATCAGAATTTAAAGCTTTTGCCTGTAGATACGGAATCATTTCTTATTGTGTGTTTTTAAAATTGGGATGTGATTTATATGTAGCAAAATTTACCTTATTTTGACTTTAACTTTCATTTTTAAGTATTTATTTTGATATGGTTATTAACCTTTTTCATGCTTTCTCTTCTATAAATTTTTGCCATATATTTCCAATTAGTTCCTCTTTTAGACTGGTGGATATGCCTTATGTATTCTGGATATACTGTACATATACACATAATGTCATGGGACTCCCTCCCTCCCTCCCTCCCTCCCTCCCTTCCTTCCTTCCTTTTCTTTCTTTTCTGTTTCCCCTCCCTCCCTCCCTTCCTTTGTTTCTTTCTTCCTTCTTTCCTTCCTTCCTTTCTTTTCTCTTCTTCTTTCTTCCTTTTTTTTTCTCTTTCTTTCTTCTTTCCAGGATCCATTTTACCAGGAGAAAAAGGCAGTGCTTATATCCAATAGTTAGTTTTCTGTAAGTATTAGTGTGTTGTTCTCTCTTTCTTTCTCGCTCTCTCTCTCTTTTTTTTTTTTTTTTGGTTGTGGTTTAATCTTTGACAAAATTGGGAAGTTTTGGTATTTTAAAAAGTTTGGAGTCTTTTTTTTCTTCACCCTCCTAATCTGTTACTTCTGTTGTGAAACGCTGTGATTGAGAATGTATCCTTGACATTCAGTAACTCAGAATATTTTCCTTAGAGTGCACACTACTAAAGCTGGAGTATGACACTTAAGATGCTTGTGATGCTTGGTGCTTCTGAAGCTGGCTCTGCTGGTAGATCTGTTTTGGTGGTATTGTCCACAGGCTGGCCAGCACTTGAGGAGATGGGTTGTAAATGCTAATCTGGACTTCTAATATGAGAGCTCTAATGTTTTTCTTGATTCTGTAGTTAACACATTTATGAAATTTAATGGAAAAGTAAGTTGGCTTTAATAAAATGATAACATTAATTAGTACCCACTCTTTTTTCCATTTAATGATTTACCCTGAAGTTAAGGAATCTTTTCTATTAAGTGGTGATATTTCCATTGATAAAAACTTAATAAAATGGTTAAAATGGTAAATCTTTGCATATTTCACCACCCTAGTAATTTATTTTAAAAGATACTTTTTGGAAGACTTCTTAGGACTGTAACAAAAGTGCAGAATTGACACTCGGAAATAGTTTATCTGTTTTTGAATGTAGAGAGGGCTTTCAAATGTTCATTCAAGGTATTGGTGTATGGTAACTAGCAATACATCTTTTACATAAGCTGCTTGCTCCTTCTCATGACTGTTTTTTTGGAAGGTTTACATGTTTTTAGAGTTTTTGTAAACATTTGGAATGAATTTCAAGGAATTCATTTCATTTCTCTTCTGCTCAGAATATTAGCTATCACTTCCCCTGTGCTGCAGCCACACAGGTCTGCTTTCATTTCCTCAAATCACCATACTTTTCCTGACTTAGAACCTTCCCTTATGTTGATCTTTATTTACCCTCTGCTCACTTTCATTTATTTTATTTCTAAAAAATTGTAGTAAAATATACATTTTATGGGCTGAATTGTGCTCACCCAAAATTCATATGTTGAAGGCCTAACCCCTAATACCTCAGAATGTGATTGTATTTGAAGATGGGTGTTATTTAAAGACATAATTAAGTTAAAAGGAGGTCATAAGAGTGGCCCTTCATTTGATACAACTAGTATCCTTATAGGAAGAGGAAATATGGACACAGATAGGTACAAAGGAAGACCATGTGAAGTTACAGAGAGAAGACAGCCATCTGCAAGCCAAGGAGAGAAAGAGAAGCCTAAGGAGAAACCAACCTTGCCTGCACCTCGATCTTGGACTTTTAGCTTCCAGAATTTTGTTTGTTTTTGAGACAGAGTCTTGCTTTGTAGCCCAGGCTGGAATGCAATGGTGCAATCTCAGCTCACTGCAACCTCTGCCTCCCACGTTCAAGTGATTCTCTTGCCTCAGCCTCTGGAGTAGCTGGGATTACAGGCACACACCACCACGCCTGGCTAATATTTTTGGTACTTTTTTTTTTAGTAGAGATTGCATTTCACTGTGTCGGCCAGGCTGGTCTTGATCTCCCGGCCTCAAGTGACCCTCCCACCTTGGCCTCCCAAAGTGCTGGGATTACAGGTATGAGCCTCTGCACCTGGCCTAGACTCCAGAATTTTGAGAAAATAAATTTCTATTGTTTAAGCCACACAGTCTGTGGTTTTTTTGTTATGGCAGCCTGGCAAACTAATATAATACATAACACAAATTAGCATTTTAACCATTTTTAAACATACAGTTCAGTGGCATAAAGTAGGTTCACATTGTTGTACAACCATTACCACCATCCATCTCCAGAACTGCGTTTATCTTGCTAATCTGAAACTCTACCCATTAAATGGTAATTACCAATTCTCCCCCTTTGCCCCTGGCTCCTGGCAGCCACAATTCTACTTTCCTCCTCCATGAATTAAACTACTCTCGGTACCTCTGGACTGCAGTCATATAGTATTTGTCTTTTTGTGACTGGTTTATTTCACTTAGGATAACATCCTCAAAGGCTATCTTTGGTTTAACGTGTGTCAGAATTTTCTTCCTTCTACCACTGAATCCTTCATCGTATGTGTGTATTCTACATGTTGTTATCTACTCATCCATTGGTGAGCACTTGGGTTGCTTCTAGTTTTTGGGTGCTGTGAATACTGTGAACATGGGTGCACAAATATCTCCTTGAGTCCCACTTTCACTTCTTTTGGGTATATATTTAATATCTAGAAGTTTAGAATTGCTGGATCCATTGGTAGTTCTATTTTTAATTTTTTGAGGAACTGCCATACTGTTTTCCTTACTGGGTGTACTATTTTGCATTCTTTTCAGCAGGGCGTAGGAGTTCCAATTTCTGTTTTTTAGTTAGGTTTTTCTTGTTAGTCTGTCTCATGGTACCCAGCTATAATCTTTCATAACATTTACCGCAGTTTCTAATGATACATTTTGTATTTTTTTAGTGTCTACCTTTTCAACTAGACTGTAAACTTGAGCAGGGATCATGGTTTCTTTTTAGTATCTCCATAGCATTCTAGTATGATGCCTAATACATAATAAGCTCAAAAATAATGATTGAATAACTAACTGAATGAATACATGATATACTTATTTTGTGCCTGGTACAGTATTGAGCATATTTTATATGTTAATTTTACTTTCACTACAATCCTTTGAGGCAGGCAATATTTGTCACCTTGCTTACAGATGAGGAAATTGAGGTATGGACAAGTGAAGTAGCTTGCTCAGAATTAAGCAAGTTAGTGAGTGTTGGAGGTGACATCTTAAAAAGAAAAAAAATTTTAATTGACATATTATAATTGTATATATTTATGGCAACAAATTGATATTTCAATACATGCATACATTGTATAATGTTCAGATTAGGGTAGTTAGCATATTTATCACTTCATGCATTTATCATTTCTTTGTGATGAGAAGATTCAAAAACCTCTTTTGTAGTTTGTAATATACAATACCTTACTCTTTTTTTTTTAATTAAAAAAATTTTTTTAAATTGCATTTTAGGCTTTGGGGTACATGTGAAGAACATGCAAGATTGTTGCATAGGTACACACATGGCAGTGTGATTTGCTGCCTTCCTCCCCTTCACCTATATCTGGCATTTTTCCCCCCACCTCCCCACCCCCCCGTGCCTCCCCAATTTCCCCCCAACAGACCCCAGTGTGTAGTGCTCCCCTCCCTGTGTTCTCATTGTTCAACACCCGCCTATCAGTGAGAACATGCAGTGTTTGATTTTCTGCTCTTGTGTCAGTTTGCTGAGAATGATGGTTTCCAGGTTCATCCATGTCCCTACAAAGGACATGACCTCATCATTTTTGATGGCTGTATAATATTCCATGGCATATATGTACCACATTTTCCCTGTCCAGTCTATCATCGATGGGCATTTGGGTTGGTTCCAGGTCTTTGCTATTGTAAACAATGCTGCAATGAACATTCGTGTGCACGTGTCCTTATAGTAGAATGATTTATAATCCTTCGGATATATACCCAGTAATGTGATTGCCGGGTCAAATGGAATTTCTATTTCTAGGCCCTTAAGGAATCGCCACACTGTCTTCCACAATGGTTGAACTAATTTACACTCCCACCAACAATGTAAAAGTGTTCCTGTTTCTCCACATCCTCTCCAGCATCTGTTGTCTCCAGATTTTTTAATGATTGCCATTCTAACTGGTGTGAGATGGTATCTCAACGTAGTTTTGATTTGCATTTCTCTAATGACCAGTGATGGTGAGCATTTTTTCATATGTTTGTTGGCCTCATGTATGTCTTCTTTTGTAAAGTGTCTGTTCATATCCTTCACCCACTTTTGAATGGGCTTGTTTGTTTTTTTCTTGTAGATCTGTTTTAGTTCTTTGTAAATTCTGGATATCAGCCCTTTGTCAGATGGGTAAACTGCAAAAATTTTTTCCCATTCTGTTGGTTGCCGATTCACTCTAATGACTGTTTCTTTTGCCGTGCAGAAGCTGTGGAGTTTGATTAGGTCCCATTTGTCTATTTTGGCTTTTGTTGCCAATCCTTTTGGTGTTTTAGTCATGAAGTCCTTGCCTATGCCTATGTCCTGAATGATTTTGCCTAGATTTTCTTCTAGGGTTTTTATGGTGTTAGGTCTTATGTTTAAGTCTTTAATCCATCTGGAGTTAATTTTAGTGTAAGGTGTCAGGAAGGGGTCCAGTTTCTGCTTTCTGCACATGGCTAGCCAGTTTTCCCAACATCATTTATTAAACAGGGAATCCTTTCCCCATTGCTTGTTTTTTTCAGGTTTGTCAAAGATCGGATGGTTGTAGATATGTTGTGTTGCCTCCGAGGCCTCTGTTCTGTTCCATTGGTCTATATCTCTGTTTTGGTACCAGTAGCATGCTGTTTTGATTACTGTAGCCTTGTAGTATAGTTTGAAGTCTGGTAGTGTGATGCCTCCCGCTTTGCTCTTTTTGCTTAGAATTGACTTGGCTATGCGGGCTCTCTTTTGGTTCCATATGAAGTTTAAGGTGGTTTTTTCCAGTTCTGTGAAGAAGGTCATTGGTAGCTTGAAGGGGATAGCGTTGAATCTGTAAATTAATTTGGGCAGTATGGCCATTTTCACCATATTGATTCTTCCTAACCGTCAACATGGAATGTTTCTCCATCTGTTTGTGTCTTCTCTTATTTCGTTGAGCAGTGGCTTGTAGTTCTCCTTGAAGAGGTCCTTTACGTTCCTTGTTAGTTGTATTCCTAGGTATTTTATTCTCTTTGTGGCAATTGTGAATGGCAGTTCATTCTTGCTTTGGCTCTCTTTAAGTCTGTTATTTGTGTATAGGAATGCTTGTGATTTTTGCACATTGATTTTTATATCCTGAGGCTTTGCTGAAGTTGCTTATCAGTTTCAGGAGATTTTGGGCTGAGATGATGGGGTCTTCTAGATATACAATCATGTCATCTGCAAATAGAGACAATTTGACTTCCTCCTTTCCTATTTGAATACCCTTTATTTCTTTTTCTTGCCTGATTGCTCTGGCTAGAACTTCTAGTACTATATTGAATAGGAGTGATGAGAGTGGGCATCCTTGTCTAGTTCCAGATTTCAAGGGGAATGCTTCCAGTTTTTGTTCATTTGGTATGATATTGGCTGTTGGTTTGTCGTAAATAGCTTTTATTATTTTGAGATACATTCCATGAATACCTAGTTTATGGAGGTTTTTAGCATAAAGGGCTGTTGAATTTTGTCAAAGACCTTCTCTGCATCAATTGAGATAATCATGTGGTTTTTGTCTTTGGTTCTGTTTATGTGGTGAATTACATTTATAGAGTTGCGTATGTTGAACCAGCCTTGCATCCCTGGGATGAAGCCTACTTGATCATGGTGGATAAGCTTTTTGATGTGCTGTTGCATTCGGCTTGCCAGTATTTTATTGAAGATTTTTGCATCTATAATACCTTACTCTTAACCATAGTCATCTCACTGTGCAATAGAACACAGAACTTATTCCTCCTATCTAACTGTAAGTTTTTTCCCCTTTACCAATTTTTCCTCATCCTCCCCTCCCCCATCCTTTCCCCAAGGAGGTGGCATCTTAGTACTTGTCTGTCTATCCAAAGTTTATGCTTATCCATCATTCTTAACTCAAGAGGTAGCATGCGTCCTGGGGTGTGTTGGGATGCTGTTAAATAATCCACAAATTCATATTTTGCTTTTGATGAAATGAGTCTGTGAAGGTTTACAATATGTTTTTTTTTTAAACTTGAGTTTTTCTGTGATGATTTTTTAAATAATACTTTTAGTATTTTTACATATGAATGACAAATAAAGGTTACCTTCAGCAACTTTTAGTATTTGTACATATGAATGACAAATGTTTCATTGGTGTTTTGATCTTGATTACTTTTCTTTTTTTTTTGAGACAGAGTTTCACTCTGTCCCCAAGGTTAGAGTGCAGTTGTATCATCTTGGCTCGCTGCATGTTCCTTTTTTCCTCTGAGTTTAGAAATCTTAAGTTTTATCAGCCCTAAATATTGAGTACTTTGATATGTTTACTCAACAATTCCTCCAAATTTGAACATTTACAAATAAGATATACTTTGATGGTGCTAACAGGGATTATCATGAGCACACATTTCATAAAAGTTTAAAATGTGAGTTTGTTGACTGGTAATATGGAATCTAAGAAGTGTCATTTGAAAAAACTTATTTTAATAAAAGCAATGCTTGTACATTACAAAAAGGTCAAATGTACAAAAATGTATAAAATAAAAAGTAAAAATGAAATGTCTAGCTTCAGCCTAGTAGTTTTTTATACATTATTGATTATACTGTTTCATTTTACTTAAATAAGGTCGTACTATAGTGCCATTTCCATTTAATAATATCTTTTGGATATTTTTTCTTATCAGCACATATAAACTATAGACTAAAATAATAGATCATATATTTTTTAAGGGTTGAACTGTGTTCTGTTGTATGGATATACCAATATTTAATCTGTCCTCTTCTAGCGTAAATTTGGATTGTGTATTTGTTTACCTCTGTAAACCATGGTGCAGTGAACATTCTTGTACATATATCTTGGTGTGCTTACACAACCATATATTTATGGTAAATTATTATCAATGGTATTGCTGAGTAATATCACTGATAGGCCAATACTCTGATAGGCCAATTTGCTCTCCAAAATTGTTGCATCAAGTGCCTATAAGATTTTCTCCTTACCCACACCTTCAGCAACTTTTAGTATTTGTACATATGAATGACAGATGTTTCAATGGTGTTTTGATCTTCATTACTTTTGTTTTTTCTTTCTTTTTTTTTTTTTTGAGACAGAGTTTCACTCTGTCCAAAAGGCTGGAGTGCAGTGGTGCCATCTTGGCTCTGTAACCCCTGCTTCCCAGGTTCAAGTGATCCTCCCACCTCAGCCTTTCAAGTAGCTGATAGCATGTGCCACCATGCCTGGCTAATTTTCACATTTTTAGTAGACATGGGGTTTCATCGTGTTGGCTAACTCCTGGCCTCACGTGATCTGCCCTGCTCAGCCTCCCAAACTGTTGGGATTACAGGTGTGAGCCACTGTGCCCGGCCAATCTTCACTACTTTAAGAATGAGACTCAGTGTCTTTTTATATAATTATTGGCTGTTTGTCTTTGTTTTTCTGTATTTGTATCCTTTGCCTATATATTTCTTGGTGTTTTCATCTTTTTCTTATTGATTTTTAAATATTCTTTTTCAGTTAATAAAGCTTACATTATGGACTAGATATTTTCCTAGGTTATCTTTCAACTTTATTTATTTTGGCTTTAAATTTTTACCTAGTCAAATGCACTAGCCTTTTATGGTTCCTGTTGATTTGGTCATCTGTATGTTCTAATGTTTTTAGAATTCTTTTTAACACTCAAATCTTGAGAAAGTAGGAGTTCATTTTGGTATAAGGAATACTGAGATATTTTAAATATAGTTCTACATGAAAGATGGCATCTAATGAATTATCTGTTCTTCCTGGCCTTCGGGTCTTTGCTATACTATTCCTTCTTTCTAAAATATTCTACTTCCCCCATATCTTTATGTATTGAACTCTGAAAGAACACCAAGAACTATGGAAGTAGATGCTAAGAGGTCAATTTCTTCCTGCTGATCTTTTCACTAACCCATGGTTGAATGATTATTTTCTGAAATTAGCAGGGGACACATATATTTAAAACTCTATTTCTAGTAACTTTTTTTCAAATAGTATTTGGTGACATTTTTATAGTAAAGTGCCTTTTTTTAGCCACATGTATTTTTCTTTTTTCTTTTTCTTTCTTTCTTTCTTTTTTTTTGAAACAGGGTTTTGCTCTATCTGCTGCCCAGGCTGAAGTGCCATAGCGCCATCATGGCTCATCACAGTGTTGACCTCCTGGGTCCAAGAGATCTTTTCATCTGAGCCTCCCAAGTAGCTGGGACACACACACAGCACCATGCTCAGCTAATTTTTAAACTTTTTGTAGAGTCAGGGTCTCCTTATGCTGCTTAGGCTGGTCTTGAACTCTGGAGCTCATACAATCCTCTTGCCTCAGCCTCCCAGAGTGCTGAATTACAGCAATGAGCCATCACCCCTGACTGCAATTAGATGTATTTTTCAAGTTAAACCTCAACAAGGATTCTGTTATTAGTAAGATTTCTGAAAATCAGTAGATTAGACTCAACACGGCTCTCAAAGGAGATTTTATTAAATGTAAAACTTGAAGATGTTACCTTCTGTCCATGCTCATTTGAAAAATGCTTTGGTTTTTAATGCTGTGTATTCTGGCAGATGAAAATGTCTGTGCTTGGAAAATATGGACACCTTAATCAAAGGAGATATGAACACTTTACCTCCAGGCTTTAATTAAGCATTTAGTTTTTTAAATGTAAATTTTTCTGGTTATAAAAGTGATACATCAGGCTGGCACAGTGGTTCACACCTATAATCCCAGCACTTTGAGAGGCTGAGGTAGACAGATCACTTGAAGCCAAAAGTGTGAGGACAGCCTGACTAAGATGGTGAAACCCTGTCACTACTTTAAA
>NW_016108115.1:205614-249002 GCF_001604975.1 Cebus imitator | reverse complement strand
TGAGCCACTGTGTCCTGCCTTCTTTTTTTTTTGAGACAGAGTCTTACTCTGTTGCACAGACTGGAGTGCAGTGGCACGATTTCAGCTACTGCAACCTCCGCCTCCCAGGTTCAGGTGATTCTCGTGCCTCAGCCTCCTGAGCATGTACCACCATGCCTGGCTAAGTTTTGTATTTTTAGTAGAGATAGGATTTCACTCTGTTGGCCAGGATGATCTTGATCTTCTCAAGTGATCTGCCTACCTTGACCTCCCAAAGTGCTGGGATTACAGTTGTGATACTGCATCTGGCCCATAGTTTTAATTTTTCATTTGCTATAATGATATAAGCATTTTTCCATGCCATTGAATATTCTGCAAGGTTTGCCACTTAGCTATGCAATCTTGGACAAGCCATTCAACCTCTCAGTGCCTTATTTTGTCATCTACAATAGGGTAATAATGAAGATAATGATAATATACTTAACATACAAGTTTATTATATGCATTAAATTCATATAATGCATATAACAAACTTATTAATTCATGCAGAGTATTCAGAACAGGGCTGAGATGTTGTAAGTGCTGAGTTAATATTATTCTTATTTTAAAAACATGATTTCAGATCACCTGAGGTTGGGAGCTTGAGACCAGCCTGACTGACATGGGGTCACCCCATGTCTACTAAAAATACAAAAATTAGCCAGGAGTGGTGGTGCATGCCTGTAATCCCAGCTACTCAGGAGGCTGAGGCAGGAGAATTGCTTGAACCTGGGAGGCAGAGGTTGCAGTTAGCCGAGATTGCACCATTGCACTCCAGCCAGGGCAACAAGAGCGAAACTTCGTCTCAAAACAAAACAAAACATGGTTTATAATTTTTCATAGTATTTCATCATATGAATATAGAAAAATATATTTAGCCATTCCTTATTGGACACTTTTTAAAAACCAAATATTCATTATTACAGGTAATGCTGTAATGAATAAACATTTTTGTACATATTTTTTTCCCATAGGAATGTACTTAATATATACTTCCTAGAAGTGATATTACTGTGCATCACAGCTTTCAGGTATAATACAGTGTCCTTTTGATTTTATTATGGAAAAGTGGTGTTAAAATATGGCTTTTTAATTATCACTGGGTTAAGAAGAGAGTTGATTCTTTAAGGGTTGTGATGTGGCATTCATATGCCTATTGATTTACACATATCACATTGGAGGCACATCAGGAGCCATTGGAGTTATTGGTGTGAAAGACAGGCAACTGGCCAGGCACAGTGGCTCATGCCTGTAATCCCAGCAATTTCGGAAGCTGAGGTGGGCAGATCACGAGGTCAGGAGATCGAGATCATCCTGGCACAGTGAAACTCTATCTCTACTAAAAATACAAAAATTAGCTGGGCATGGTTGTTCATGCCTGTAGTCCTAGCTACTCAGGAGGCTGAGACAAGAGAGCCACTTGAACGTGGGAGGTGGAGGTTGCAGTGAGCCAAGATTGTGCCACTGCACTCCAGCCTGGGTGACAGAGCAAGACTCCATCTCAAAATCAAAAAGAAAGGCAGCTATTTCTTTTCCTCGATGTTTGGGTCAAAGACTGTTCCTATAGGTAACTTTGGGTCTGCTTATATGACACAGAACCAGCTGTGCCAAAATGCAGGCATTTCCCACTACAAAGACTCTGAAATAGCTCTTTTGCAGTACTGAAGAGGCTAGTAAGTTTGCTTCCTTTTCCCTCCAATGTAAAATTTTTATAATCCTAAGTGTTGATAGCTGTGTTTGTTTAAAACATGCATGTCCCTAAAAATTCCATTCCAATGAAGAAAACAGAGCAAGGCAGAGGCAAATTAGGCCTTAGAAATCTGAAGCAGAGATTACAGTAAAACACAAAGACTCTGGGAGATGCACAGGTGTTTCTCTGAAGGACTTTTTTTTTTCCAGGTGATACACCTGGGCATTGAAGGACATTTCTGAAATCATGACTATGTCAAAGAAGTTGAGGTAGCAATATTTATAAATATATTCCTTAACTTGTAGCTCATGTGTGAAAATGGAAAAGATGAGGTGGCTTATTGTTAGTTTTCCTTGGACGCTTGTTTGGCATTCCCCTTACCCTGATTGCAATTCTTGGTGGCTTACATGGGCAAAACAAAAATCATTCTTCACTATGGTTTGGGACAGAGCTTAAAGATCTTATTGGGAGGTCAGATCCCCAGAACGCTTCTCCACATTTTGCCATTCTGAACTCTGATTTGTGTGGACCATAATTTGATTCTGAAGCTTCTCAGTTTAACAATTACAAGTTCACAGTGTTAAGGACCAATGGTAGCATCACGAGATCTAGTAAAATAATTTTACACACACAACTTATATTTTTTCATGCAATTTTTATGCTTACTGGTTTGAGAATTCACAGAAAATATAATTAAAGCTATCGAAGCCAAAGGATATAAGGATGTTTCCTCTATTATTAGCCAGTCTGCACTGTCACTGTAATAATAGCACCTTGTGTAAGAACGCTGAAAACCTTGCCAATCCTTTATAGGCTTTGTAAACTGAGATAACCACTGCTGTCATGAAAGGAGGGCAGGTCATCCCCCCGTAGGGATCAGCTATTCCTTCCTCCTGTTGTTTGCTGATTTAATCTCTTTGTAATAGTGAAGTTGGATTAGGAGTCCAGAGCTAGCACTGCATGCCTTTCCAAAGGAATGCTGGAAGGACCAGGAGTCAATTTCATTGCTTTCTTGAGGTGTGCACCTCCTCCCAGTCTTTTCCTCATATTTTGGAAGTTCAGATCTGGTTCAGGGAGATGCCACTTCTTCCATCAGTGCTGTGGGTATTTTCTGAAAGCCTCCTATCAGTGGTCCTGATCTTGTTCAGTGGGACCACATCTCAGTCTTTGTTATTACACAGAATACAGCACTGCTTCTAAAGGCAAAGAGGCAGAAAGCTGAGTTTACTCTACTGTTCATTAATTGATTGATGAGTTGTTTCATTTATGTTTAACAAGTAGATATCAGGAGTCTGCTGTTTGATGAGAGCTGCTTTAAGCTCTGTGGAGGTTTATAAAACATAAAACACAGTTCCTGTTGAAAGCAGTCTGGTATACAAAGAGGAGTTGGTACCACTCCTTCTGAAACTATTCCAAACAATCCAAAAAGAGGGAATCCTTCCCAAATCATTTGATGAGACCAACATCATCCTGATACCAAAACACGGCAGAGACACAACAAAAAAAGAAAACATCAGGCCAATATCTGCGATGAACAGAGATGCAAAAATCTTCGGTAAAACATGGGCAAACCAATTGCAATAGCACATCAAAAAGCATACCCATCACTATCAAGTAGGCTTCATCCTGGGAATGCAAAGCTGGTTCAACATACCCAAGTCTATAAACGTAATCCACCACATAAACAGAACCAAAGAAAAAAAGCACATGATTATCTCAATAGATGCAGAGAAGGCCTTTGACAAAATTCAACAGCGCTTTATGCTAAAAACCCTCAATAAACTAGGTGTTGATGGAATGTATCTCAAAATAATAAAAGCTATTTACAACAAACCCACAGCCAGTATCATACTGAACGGGCAAAAATCTGGAAGCATTCCCTTTGAAACCTGGAACTAGATAAGTGTGCCCTCTCTCACCACTCCTATTCAATATATTTTTGGAAGTTCTAGCCAGAGCAATCAGGCAAGAAAAAGAAATAAAGTGTATTCAATTAGGAAAGGAGGAAGTCAAATTGTCTCTCTTTGCAGATGACATGATTGTGTATTTAGAAGACCTCATCGTCTCAGCCCAAAATCTCCTGAAACTGATAATCAACTTCAGCAAAGTCTCAGCATACAAAATCAATGTGCAGAAATCACAAGCATTCCTATACACCAATAACAGACTAACAGAGAGCCAAATCATGAGCAAACTCCATTCACAATTGCTACTAAGAGAATAAAATACTTAAGAATACAACTAACAAAGGATGTAAAGGACCTCTTCAAGGAGAACTACAAACCACTGCTCAAGGAAGTAAGAGAGGACACAAACAGATGGAAAAACATTCCATGCTTGTGGCTAGGAATAATTAATGTTGTGAAAATGGCCATAATGCCTAAAGTAATTTATAGATTCAGTGCTATTCCCATCAAGCTACCTATGACCCTCTTCACAGAACTGGAAAAAAACACCTTAAACTTCTTATGAAACCAAAAGAGATCCCACATAGCCAAGACAATTCTAAGCAAGAAGAACAAAGCTGGAGGCATCACACTACCTGACTTCAAACAGTACTACAAGTCTACGGTAATCAAAAGAGCATGGTACTGGTACCGAAACAGAGATATAGACCAGTGGAACAGAATAAAGGCCTTGGAGGCAATGCCACATCTATAACCATCCGATCTTTGACAAACCTGACAAAAACAAGCAATGGGGAAAGTATCCCCTGTTTAATAAATGGTATTGGGAAAACTGGCTAGCCATGTGCAGAAAGCAGAAACTGGACCCCTTTCTGACACCTTACACTAAAATTAATCCAGGTGGATTAATGACTTAAAGATAAGACCTAACTCCATAAAAACCGTAGAAGAAAACCTAGGCAAAACCATTCAGGACATAGGCATAGGCAAGGACTTCATGACCAAAACACCAAAAGCATTGGCAACAAAAGCCAAAATAGACAAATGGGATCTAATTAAACTCCAGAGCTTCTGTACAGCAAAGGAAACAATCATTAGGGTGAACCGCCAACCAAGCGAATGCGAAAAAATTTTTGCAATCTACCCATCTGACAAAGGGCTAATATCCACAATCTACAAAGAACTTAAACGGATTTAGAAGAAAAAGACAAACAAACTCATTCAAAAGTGGGCAAAGGACATGAGCAGACACTGTTGAAAAGAAGACATTTATGAAGCCAACAAACATGAAAAAATGCTCATCATCGCTGGTCATTAGAGAAATGCAAATCAAAACTACATTGAGATGCCATCTCACACCAGTTAGAATGGCAATCATTAAAAAATCTGGAGACAACAGATGCTGGAGAGGATGTGGAGAAATAGGAACACTTTTACACTGTTGGTGGAAGTGTAAATTAGTTCAACCATTGTGGAAGACAGTGTGGTGATTCCTCAAGGACCTAGAAATAGAAATTCCATTTGACCCAGCAATCCCTTTATTGGGTATATATCCAAAGGATTATAAATCATTCTATTATAAAGACACATGCACACATATGTTCATTGCAGCACTGTTTACCATAGCAGAGACCTGTAGCCAACCCAAATGCCCATTGATAATAGACTAGACAAGGAAAATGTGGCACATATACACCATGGAATACTATGCAGCCATAAAAAACAGTGATTTTATGTCCTTTGTAGGGACGTGGACGAAGCTAGAAACCATCATTCTCAGCAAACTGACACAAGAACAGCAAAACAAACACCACATGTTCTCACTCATAGGCAGGTGTTGAACAATGAGAACACATGGACACGGGGAGTGGAGCATCACACACTGGGGTCTGTTGAGGGGGAACGGAGGAGGGACAGTGGAGGGTAGGGAGGTTGGGGAGGGATAACATGGGGAGAAATGCCAGATAAGGGTGATGCGGGGATGAAGGCAGCAAACCACATTGCCATGTATATACCTATGCAACAATCCTGCATGTTTTGCACATGTACCCCAGAACCTAAAGTGCAGTTAATATATATAAAGCAGTCGGCAGTATAAGACAGAAGCACTGCGCACTAAGAGCAGAACAGAAAAATTTTATATTTTCCTATTCTTACTTAGCCCACACAGGATTTCCATTAATGATAAAAGGACACAACTAATAATTCACAAACACATACCTTCTTAACTTACGGCATCTATGGAAAAAAAAGCTGTTAAAGTACCAAAAAAAATCCCCACTGTAGGACTGTAATAAGTAACTATTATTTACTTATTACAGAGATTTATTGATATGATAAAATTAAGCAACCATAATTTTCTATTTTATTAGAAAATCTCCATCACCTTCTGTCATTCCCTAAAGTCTATCCATTGAAAAGATTCTCTTAAAAATAATGTCATTAGCTTTCAAATACTCTAAAATACAAACAAATGGACTTTTTCAAGGTTTACAAAATATTTTCAAAATAAACGCAAAGTAAAAGGTAGACAGGGCCAGCTGATGGTGAAAGGACTAAGGATTACATTGTGTGGTACACAGCTGGAGTGCTATGGAACTCAAATGAGGAGAGCTCAGCATTAAACCTCTTGAAAGATGAAATGCAGGGAAAGCAAGTAAGAAAAGCCAGGCAGAGAGCTTTTTTCTGCACATTTACTTCTGACTCATTATGTGATTCCTTAAGGGCACTTTGGAAATGTACCCTGATCCACCAATCGTGGTTACATACAATATTGTTAAAATATATGAACATTTTCAATCTCATAATGAAAGTAATAACTTTTGTAGAGCAGAAGACTCAGAAAACAAACAAATAACACAAAAGAAAAATAAATCATCTATAATCAAACTACCTAGAAATAACTATTGTTATACCCTTACTTTTTTCCAGTGTAAATGATTTTGATTGCATTTACAATGGATTCTCAGACAGAGGGTGTACAGATTCCATAAAAATAATGAGTTGGATTCATATGAAATCAGTGTATTGGTTATTTTGACAATCATTTTGTCCCTGTCTGCCTTTTACTTTGCAGTTATTTTGAAAAATTTTTGTAGCCTTTGAAAAAAATCTATTTGTTTTTATTTTACTGTATTATTGTGATTATTTTAGAGTATCTGAAAGCTAATGGCATTATTTTAAAGAGGATCTTTTCAATGGACAGGCTTTTGGGAATAGTTGTTTAATTTTCTGTTATCAGTAAATCTCTGTAATAGGTAAATATCTCTACAGTCTTACAGTGGGGTTTTTTATTTTTTATTTTTTATACTTTTAACAGGTTTTTCTCCCCCATAAATGATGTATATTAAGAAGGTATATGTTTCTGAATCATTAGTTATATCCTTTATCGTTAATGGAAAACTTGTGTGGGCTAAATAAGAATAGAAAAATAGGAAATGTCAGACAACTTAAAGTTTCTGATATGTGTGAAGCTATTATGTGAATTTAAGCCCTTGACCAGTGACCAGTGCATTTGGAACAGGAAATTGCCTGAGCACTGCCCTTCTGTACATAGGGAAGAGCACTGGCTTTGGAAGTATGCTTTCTGAATCTGAAATTATTCTATTTGTTCTATCCATGCTCTACCAAGAAAGGGAGCAGAGCGGTTTTGTGTTTTAGAAGAGCATCACAAATTCTCCATGTTCCAGAAGTCATTACTGACCATAAAACTGTAAAGTAGAGTTTATTCCTTTTCCCTCCCACTTGTCACATGTATGTCTTTTTACTGATTGAGAAATCTTAACCCTTTTGGAAATTGGTGGCTCCTTGCTATGGTTTTTAAAAAGGCATTTTTTAGTATACTGTCTGGCTGCCCTAGTTCTATTATGTCTTTGATTTAACTCCCCTCCCGCCCCCTTTTTAGGTATCTCTGAGACCTTATTTTGAGGGGTAGGGATCACAAACTCAGAGGTCAGGCAGGTTGTGTGATAAGACTATAAGATTCTAGGAAAGAATGGAAAGAACTGTGACAGACTGGAGAATACTTATATCTCCAAAGGTAATTAAAAAAAAAAAACAAAACAGAAATATATTTTGATGGCCAAACAGGAAATCCAAATTTGGCTTGAAGCCTACCACTTTATGGTCCCTGTAGTAATAATGGTGGTAGAGTAGTCATGTAATGATAACAATTGTAAAAATAGCTAACATTTATTGAGCACTTGCTATGTGCCAGGCACATGTATGATCTCATTCTGTCTTCACAGTAAAGGTAAATGTTATTATTATCCCCATCTTAGAGATGAAACTGAGGCTTAGAGAGAGGTTCTTTGCCTGTGTCACAGAGATCATAAGTAGCAGAGTCAAAGCCAGGTTTGTCTAACTCAGAATCTTGAGCTCTGCGATGTGTTTTGATTTTAGGCCACAGAACTTTGAATTGCACTTGGTAGGAGGAAAATAGTCAGTGGTTAAGCTATTCAGAATGTTGGCACCGGCCAATTTTGTGGCCTTGGGGGAAGAAGTCAGGCTTGGAAAAAGGAGCAGTGTTCTTGGTCCTATAAGGAGGAGGAAACAGCAGAGCCAGGTCTGCTGTGGTGTAAACAGGCTCTAGGAAAGTCTTCACCAGGTACTTTGGGAGGTGATTTCCTTGGTAGAGGGTAAAGAAAGTAATGGTTCCTGTGAGGTGCAGAAGATGTGTATGGGTTTGGGGATGGGGTATATGCGCAGCGTATAGGAGTGGAAAATCAGATTAAATGGACGTTTAGTAGGAGCTTGTAATGTAGGTTTTGGCAGATTTGAGTAAGGTCTACTGGAATATTTTATACCCTGGCTCTCCTTAATTGTGTATGTGGGAATATTTAGAACTGTAGAATAAATAACTAAAATATATGGGATTGAGATTTAATCCAGGGCTTCTCGTTGCAGTACCACTTTAAATCTGAATGAGATTTTAGTCTGGGCATAGGGGACTGTCTTTTGTTTGGCTTATCTTAGTCAGCTCCTACTCACACACCACAGAGTCGCTTTTCTTGAGCATAGTGGATCTCTATCAGGATCACTGGCATTTCCTGTGGTATTTAGAAGAAAAAGGGTTGTAGAGAAAGTATCCTCACAAACCTTTGGTCGTTGAACCAACCAGCACCACCAAAATATTCGACTGTTAACATAGCACCTTTAAACAAACAAGTGACTTGTTGTACTTTGTAGTCCTCAAACCTTCTTTGTCTAAGTCACTTTAACACAAGGAAATGAAAAGTAAAGCCAAACTGTTTATGTAACCGGCTGCATGTGAACATAGACCCTAGGAAACACAGTGGCCTCTGTGAAAGGCCTGCTTTCATAAACCTTACAGAGCCCTAAAGAGAATTTTTTTAAGCATACACACACACACACACACACACATACACACACACACACAGAATTAAAGGACTATATCTCAACTTGTGTTTCTGAAAAAAGGTGAATATACTACAATAATATATAAAAAGGTAAGGTTTGATTGATGGAGTTTACTTTCTGTCCCCTAAAGACTTGTAAATAGATACTGAAGGAGAAGGAAGCAACTTTAGTTGGAAGACACTCGATACGTCTCCAAGTGAGTAGAGGTGGGACCAAAACTCCAGCAAGAGCGGGTCTAGGAAAGCCTTTCTGTTGAACTGTTTCATTGGTTTAGAATGATCACTTTCCTTGAAGCAACAAGAAAAACTGGTCCAGTTTGTTTTTAAAGTTGGAAGTAAATACTTATGTAAGCAGCTCCTGACTTTGCAGCATTTTCATCGGGAATATCATTTAAAAATTTGGCCAGATCTCAAGTGATTTATGTTTAGCAAACAAGATTTTCTTCAGCTTCCTATTGTGGAAGAGCAAATGGTTTGGGGTTTAGTTGCTGCTTTTCAGCCTCTTTTTAATTGCTTCTTCAAGGTAGTACTGCATTAATCTCTGTTATTTATCTTCAGTGTTGGTTTGCGACAGAAGCAAGAAGCCAGAACAGTGGTTGAAGCTAAAATGGCTTAAAGTGTTAATACCCTTGTTGTAGATCTACCAAAAACAACAACTATTTATTAAGGTTGATGGGAGAGAGAGCGAGAATGAGAAAGAGCTTTTGCATACACTTGGAATTCAGCTTTTTATATTTTTTGTCATATGACAGATGCTCTTAACTTTATGAACAAATGAAATAAAGGGAATCTTTAGATCACTGTTTTGAATGCTTATGATTATGTTTTTAAGAGTTTAATTTTCTTCCAATATAGGAAAACATTTATTTTTGAATTTGTGGCTACCTATTGAAAAATGACACATCTTTTTGATATTTGAGGATACGTTACTATGATAATGTGAATACCAACATATTGTATATTTAAAATGTGGGTAAAATTTTAATATGTTCTACATTTCAATTAGTTTTTAGAGGCCCTGTATTAAAGGTCTTCCTATTATTAAGTTTAGATTTGTGTGAGAGAGGTAAACATTTTAGCATGTAAATGATCATGTTATTTCCCATGGCTGGACAAAAAAAGAAGCGTTTCAGAACATAACATTTGTGAAACTATGTATTACATATTTCATATTCCCCACAGATAAAAATAGCTACTCACATCTAGTTAGTGGGTTTCTGCTGTTTCCAACACCTTTTCCCGAGTCTTGACTTGATGGTCTCTTCCTTAACTGCTGTCTTAATATTTTAAGTTTCATATCTTGCACACAATGCAAACCAAGCAAAGATTAAATGTTTAGAGAAGGTCACTCTGTCTTTCAGATTGTATCAGCTATTTTGAGTCTAATTCTTAAACTGTTCCTGATACCTTGGCAGCAGGCCATGTAGTTGTCATTTTGTCTCATTAGAGTTAAGTCTAGTCCTGTCAAGAATAGATTTACTAGTCTTTTTTAATTGCCTGCTTAAAATTTTTCATTTCCAAAATCAGCTGAAGAATTTAAGATGGTGATATGTATGGACTGAGGTCAAGTATAAGTTCTGAACAGATTAGGAATTCACTGAAGGAAGAAAATGAAGAGATGAATGATTTTAAGGCTGTTGTGGGATAGTAGAGGATTTCTGAAGCATTTGTATCTAGGAAAATGGAATAGGGCTTAAATTGTGTAGTTGTATGGCAATGGATATGAAATTTATTTGGTATAAATGATTTTGTACCTTTTTGGATTTAAGTATGCCATCTATTATACCTCTAGGGAACTAGAGGCTAAGCATTAGATAATTGGAAGGTTTAAGAAAACCAGATGAAGATAAGATGGAATCTGGATAGGACAAAAGAGGGAAGTATGCCCAGCTAGCTGAAAATAATGGTAACATGAAGAAGGACGAACAAGGGTTAGGTGTGCAGCCTCCTCATGGGCAAAGCCAGCAGAATCTATGTTCTGCCATATAAAGGAAAGAGGACTGAAAAAAGGGAGGTGAAGAGATGTTTCGGAAGAAGCAGGATGTTTTTTGAGCTTGTTGGATGAAATAATGCATATATGCATCACTGGAAATAGGAGAGGGCCAGGTTTCCCAGCAAACGGTCAGCCTTATTTTGTTGATGTTGCCTACCTAAGTCTGAGGGATGGTGGGCATGGCACTCTCCTTGTGACAATACCATGGTAGGATGATTATAGTTAATAATAATGTATAGTTTCAAATAGCTAGGAGGAGGATATTGAATGTTCCCAACACAAAGAAATGATAAATGTTTGAGATGATGGATATGCTAATTGTATTGATCTGATCACTATACATTATATGTATCAAAACATCACTAGATACCCCATAGATATGTATAATTACTCTATGCCAACTAAAAATAAAATTTTAAAATTTTAAAAATGGAAAAGAATGTAGGGGGTTATTTGAGCCTGCAGGGAAATGTGGAGCCACAGCAGTTATGTGTGACCTTGAAGGGAGTGGAAGACTGTAGCAGTTGGGACTATGTAAGTGACTGGATAACTTATTTGACTCAAGTCAAAGTAACCTAATATGCTCATTTCCTTTTCTTGAATTATCTCTGACCTGAAGGACTTCGTGTATGGGATCTACTCTGTAATATATTGAGGGTAGGTCAGGCATAGTGGCTCATGCCTGTAATCCCACACTTTTGGAGGCTGAGGCAGGAGGATTGCTTGAAGCCAGGAGTCAACACCAGTCTGGGCAACAAGGGAGACCCCATTTCTACAAAATATTAAAAAATTAGCCAGGCATGGTGGTGCATGCCTGTAGTCTCAGCTACTTGGGAGGCTGAGTTGGTAGGATCCCTTGAGCTGAGAAGTTGAGGTTGTGGTGAGCTATGATTTTATTACTGACTGTACTCCAGCCTGGGAAACAGAGCGAGACCCTGTCTCTAAAATAAAATAAAATAAAATTAAATTAAATTAAATATTTTGAGGGCAAGACTGGCCATTTTCTAATAATATGTCATTTAAGGTCCTTATTTTGTTCTTTCTAAGCCTCTTCTTGACATGCACCATGAGTTCACATTGTTCCCTGACAGGACCCAGTGTGCTGGGGGTGTACTTCATGTTCTGTATCTTTCTTGGTTTTCTTTCTTTCTTTTTTTTTCTGAGACAGAGGCTTGCTCTGTCACCAGGTGCCAGGCTGGAGTACAGTGGCGCAATCTCGGCTCACTGCAGTCTCCGCCTCCCGGGTTCAAGCAATTCTCTTGCCTCAGCCTCCCTAGTAGCTGGGACTACAGGTGGTTGCCACCACACCCAGCTAATTTTTTTATTTGTTAGTAGAGACGGGGTTTCACCATGTTGGCCAGGATGGTCTCAATCTCTTGACCTTGTGATCCGCCCACCTTAGCCTCCCAAAGTGCTGGGATTACAGGCGTGAACTACTGTGCCCGGCTTCTTTCTTGGTTTTCTATGTGCTGATACTTACCTGTTCACTGTCTGATGTCTGTAGTTTATTCAGATAACTGGAGCTAAAATCATTAATTCTCTTGTGTCTCTTGGTAAAATCATTAATTCTTTTGTGTTGGGTTAATTTATAATCCTTTCTCTGTTAAATATTTACATTCAAAAGAAGGAATCCTTTCTTTGAGTTAGTATGTTACTTAAAGAAATAGTGACATTTTTGGCATACCTTTGAGTAAATATTAATATGATGATATTACGGTAGAGTCATATATATATGCATATTTCACTCATGGGAATTTAACTAATACAACTGGCCAAAAGAAAAATGAAGGGCATGAAATGGCAATTGAAATATGATGAGCATAGTCCTGGAGTGAGCATAAGATGGGAGATGTGAGCCTGCTGTTTATAGGGGAGATTTAATTTCCTCTCAGAGTGAGAGCATTTTGGTTTGAACAGCATGGCCCATAAAAGTGCAGGCCAGTTACTTTCTCTGATGTTTACCTGAACAGACAATAGTGTTTTCTGGATAGCTCATTGTGGGCTTACTGAGAGAAGGCTTAGTATTGTATTTTATGAGGAATTACGGGGAGTTTTCAAGGGTAGTTTTACTGTTTATAATTGCTGCCTTGGTTTGATTTTAGACTCTAACCCGGTTCCCTGCATTATTAGGTGCTGGCCATTTGAGGGTAGGTCTTTTAGAGCTCCTTGAGATTTGGGACTGTGTGTTATTCATCATTGCCAAAGCAACTGAGAAAATATTTTTGTTGAATGAAATAATGAATACATAACACCTCTGCCTGATGTTCTCCCTGCCTGCCATGGTACCTAGGGCATGGGGACATTCTGGCTGCTTTGGTTTAGAAGAGATGGGCTTTGCTGAGTGATTTAGGCTATCTGTTGGAACTGGATTGCAAGTCATAGACTTATTGAGACCATCTTTTTTTTCTACTTCTGGTGCTGCCCTAGCCAAAGAAGGTGGTAGTGGGGATGGTTGAAAGTAGAATGATGGTGTGTAGGAGATCCCACTGGCTTTGAAGAGGTTCTTAATATCCTTTCGGTTTTATACTTAATCCATATCTTCTGTGTCATGACAGGGCACTTCGATCGTCATAGACAGTTTTGGCATTCCAGGAATGGATGACCTTCCAATTAGAAGATTACACTTCCTCCTTTGCCCCTTGTAGATAGTTTTGAGCTCTGGAATTATGGATGACATAAAGCTGCTGGTTAAAGATATGCCACCAGCCTTCTGTTCTTTCCTTTTAAATGTGGTCCAGTTGTGCTCTACAGTAATGATCCTAGTATTTTATGCACAACTTGCCCAGTAGCTTACAATTATGTGTCACAAAGAAAAGTTTTAACTGTTTGTTAGGTGGCCTTGTCTGATGGCAGTACTGAGCATGTGGCATCTTTTTCTGTATCTCACAGTATCATGACACTGACTGAAAAGACCCTGGTTTCTGCAAGATGTCTGCTAGACCAGGCTAGATTAAGTAAAGATAATTACCCCTGAGTTTTTCTATTTTTTACATTGCATTTAGAGAGGTTTGGTTACTGCCCTTGGTGAATTTGGAAGGTCCTTTGTATGACATCCAGATCTTCCTACAGACGTGAATATAATCTGGCTACTAACCTGTCATTCTGATATAGCCTTCTGTCGGCCTCCTTAGCCAATTTGATATTTTAATTATTTATTTACTTATTTTTTACCTTTCCTTCAAGAAATAGGGTCTCACAATGTTGCCCAGGCTGGACTAGAATTCCTGCTCCTGGGTTCAAGCAGTCCTCCTGCCTCACCTTCCCAAGTAGCTGGGACTATAAGTGCACACCACTATGCCCAGTAATATTTTTATTTCTGTAATGTGTCATGTATCCAGTGATTGTTGTATTATGATAGAATCTCAGAAATGGAGAGACTCCTAGAAGTAATCAAATTTGGTGGTTTTTAAGCCTTTTATTTCCTCTAAAGGGATAGTAAAACTATTAAAAAATAGAATTTATCCCAATATGTAAATCAGAGAAAAGCTGAACTTCTGGTTCAGAGAGGAACACAGATGAAAGGCTAAACAGCTCCATCATTTTTTACTCTTCTCCCAGCCTAGCCTTTTAGATATCTAGGGGCTCTGTGGACCTCAATATGAAAATCATAGTTCTGGAGTAATGGAAGGACTACTATATTAACTAAATCCTTCTAGCACCAGTTAGCACCAATTTGCTGTTTATTGCTTCCTGAGGGTAAAATTTTAAAACAACACTGTTCCAAGTTCGTCTCCTACATTTTCTATAGTATGAATTACCTACAGACACTCACCAGTCATCAAGAAGCTTATTGCTTATCTTGAATGTTCAGCCCCACCAGCATGCACTATAGGTATTACAGGCGAGAGGCTGACCTAAGTGACAGAGTGGTGCTCACTTTTTGATTTGATGATGATTATGGCATCTGGATAGCACTTAAGAGATTGGATGTACTAAATGAGATAGGCTCTAATTGTGTAGATTGGTGATTGTCAAAGTGTGGTCCCCTGACTAGCAGCTTAGGCATCTTTCAAAACTTGTTAGAATACAAATTTCGGGGGGCTGGGTGCCATGGCTTACTACTGTAATCCCAGCACTTTGAGAGGCCAAGGTGAGAGGGTCATTTGAGGCCAGGAATTTGAGACCACCCTGGGCAACATAGTGAGGCTCTGCCTCTAGGTAAAAAATGTTTTAAAAATTAGCCAGGCATGGTGATGCACACCTGTAGTCTCAGCTACTGGAGAGGATCCCTTAACCCCAGAAGTCAGAGGCTGCAGTGAGCTGTGATCATACCACTGCACTGCAGCGTGGGTGACAAAGTGAGGCCCTGCCTCTTTAAAAAAAAAAACCAAAAAGACAGCAACAACAACAAAAAAAACCGAACCAACATCAGAGAATACTATGAGTACCTCTGTGCAAATAAACTAGGAAATCTAGAAGAGATGGATAAATTCCTGGACATGTACACCCTCCCACGTCTAAAGCAGGAAGGAGTCGAATCCCTGAATAGAACAATAACAAGTTCTGAAATTGAGGCAGCAACTGATAGCCTACAACCAAAAAAGCCCAGGACCAGATGGATTCATAGCGGAATTCTACCAGAGATACAAAGAGAAGCTGACACCATTCCTTCTGAAATTATTCCAAACAATTGAAAAAAGAGAAACCCTTCCCTAACTCATTTTATAAGGCCAGCATCATCCTGATACCAAAACCTGGCAGAGATACAACAAAAGAAGAAAACTTCAGACCAGTATTCCTGATGAATATCAATGCAAAAATCCTCAATAAAATACTGGCAAACCAAATCCAGCAGCACATCAAAAAGCTTATCTGCCACGATCAAGTCGGCTTCATCCTTGGGATGCAAGGCTAGTTCAACAAATACAAATAAATGAAAGTAATCCATCACATAAACAGAACCAATGATGAAAACCACATGATTATTGCAATAGATGGAGAAAAGGCCTTTGATAAAATTCAAAAACTAATGCTAAAAACTCTCAGTAAACTAGGTATTGATGGAACATATCTCAAAATAAGAGCCATCTATGACAAACCCATAGCCAACATTATACTGAATGGGCAAAAGCTGGAAGCATTCCCTTTGAAAACCAGCACAAAACAAGGATGCCCTCTCTCACCACTCCTATTCAATATAGCATTGGAAGTTCTGGCCAAGGCAATCCGGTAAGAGAAAGAAATAAAGTGTATTCAAATAGGAAAAGAGGCAGTAAAATTGTCTCTCTTTGCAGATGACATGATTCTATAATTAGAAGACCCCATCATCCTAGCCCAAAATCTCCTGAAACTGATAGGCAACTTCAGCAAAGTTTCAGGATACAAAATCAATGTGCAAAAATTACAAACATTGATATAGATCAACAACTGACAAGCAGAGAGCCAAATCGTTAATGAACTCCCATTCACAGTTGCTACAAAGAGAATAAAATACATAGGGATACAGCTTACAAGGGATGTGAAGGACCTCTTCAAGGAGTACTGCAAACCACTGATCAAGAAATAAGAGAGGCCGGGCGTGGTGGCTCACGCCTGTAATCCCAGGACTTTGGGAGGCCGAGGCGGGTGGATCACGATGTCAAGAGATTGAGACTATCCTGGTCAACATGGTGAAACCCCATCTCTACTAAAATTACAAAAAATTAGCTGGGCATGGTGGCACGTGCCTGTAATCCCAGCTACTCAGGAGGCTGAGGCAGGAGAATTGCCTGAACCCAGGAGGTGGAGGTTGCGGTGAGCCAAGACAGCGCCATTGCACTCCAGCCTGGGTAACAAGAGCGAAACTCTGTCTCAAGAAAAAAAAAAAAAAGAGAGGACACAAAGAAATGGAAAAACATTCCATCCTGATGGATAGGAAGAATCAATATCATGAAAATGGCCATACTGCGCAAAGCAATTTATAGATTCAGTGCTATTCCCATCAAACTACCACTGACATTTTTCACAGAATTATGAATTACTTTAAATTTCATATGGAACCAAAAATGAGCTTGTATAGCCAAGACAATCCTAAAAAGAATGAAGCTGGAGGCATCACACTACCCAAACTCAAACTTTACTACAAGGCTACAGTAACCAAAACTGCATGGTACTGGTACCAAAACAGACATATAGGACCAATGGAACAGAGCACAGACCTCAGAAATAAAACCACACATTTACAACCATCTTTGATAAACCTGACAAAAACAAGCAATTGGGAAAAGATTCTGTATTTAATAAATGGTGCTGGGAAAACTGGCTAGCCGTATGCAGAAAACTGAAACTGGACCCCTTCCTTACACCTTATACAAAAATTAACTCAAGATGGATTAAAAACTTAAATGTAAACCCCAAAACCATAAAAACCCTAGAAGAAAATCTAGGCAATACCATTCAGGACATAGGCATGGGCAGACTTCATGATGAAAACACCAAAAGCAACTGCAACAAAAGCCAAAATTAAGAAATGGGATGTAATTAAACTAAAGAGCTTCTGTGAAGCTAAAGAAACTAGCATTAGAGTGAACAGGCAACCTACAGAATGGGAGAAAATTTTTTGCAGTCTACCCATCTGACAAAGATCTAATATTCAGAATCTACAAGGAAATTAAACAAATTTACAAGAAAAAAACAACTCTATCAAAAAGTGGGCAAAGGATATGAATAAACACTTCTCAAAAGAAGACATTTATGTGGCCAAAAAACATGTGAAAAAAGCTCAACATCACTGATTGTTAGAGAAATGCAAATCAAAACCACAATGAGATAACATCTCATGCCAGTCAGAGTGGCAATTATTAAAAAGTCAAGAAACAACAGATGCTGGTGAGGCTGTGGAGAAACAGGAACGCTTTTACACTGTTGGTGGGAATGTAAATTAGTTCAACTATTGTGGAAGACACTGTGGTGATTCCTTAAAACTCTAGAACCAGAAATACCATTTGACCCAACAATCCCATTACTAGGTATATACCCAAAGGATTAACAAATCATTCTACCCTAAAGACATGTGCACACATATGTTCATTGCAGCACTATTTATAACAGCAAAGACTTAGAGCTACCCCAAATGCCCATCAATGATAGACTGGATGAAGAAAATATAGTACATATATACCATGGAATACTATGCAACCATAAAAAATAATGAGATAATGTCCTTAGCAGGGACATGGATGAAGCTGGAAGCCTTCATCATCAGCGTACTAACACAGGAACAGAAAACCAAACACCACATGTTCTCACTCACAAGTGGAAGTTGAACAATGAGAACACATGGACACAGGGAGGGGAACAGCACACACCAGGGCCTGTCAGGGGATGGAGAGCAAGGGGCGGGAGAGCATTAGGACAAATACTTAATGAATGCAGGGCTTAAAACCAGGACGATGGGTTGATAGGTGCAGCAAACCACCATGGCACATGTATACATATGTAACAACCTGCATGTT
Source organism: Cebus imitator (assembly GCF_001604975.1). Taxonomy (NCBI): domain Eukaryota; kingdom Metazoa; phylum Chordata; class Mammalia; order Primates; family Cebidae; genus Cebus; species Cebus imitator. The sequence continues at coordinate 230,583 of NW_016108115.1, read as the reverse complement.
CTGCACATGTATCCTGGAACTTAAAGAAAAAAAAATACAAATTTGTGACTAGATCTTCTGAATCAGAAACTTTGAGGGTGGAGCCCAAGCAATTTGTATTTAATGAACCTTTTGGGTGATTCTGTTTCATGTTACAGTTTGAGAACCACTGGTGTCAGTGAATCCCCTGGCAATGCCAAAGGCTGGTCTGGGGTGCCTTAACCCTGCATCCCATTTCTATAGCATTCTTCTTGCTTTGCTATAGAAACTCAGTATTTTTTTCTTATATGAAGTCTCAGGCGACTTCAGCTTCAAAATTAATACCCTAGCTTGGACTTCCAATTAGATTGCCACCCTACACCCCATTTGTGTAGAAATTCTGAACTAGCCACTGGATGTGTATATACACTAATTTTTAGATGTTACCTGGAAGCCTGGTCATTTATCAAAGGAAGTGATTTTCTGCTTAACTTACCAGGGCCTCATTTGTCTGAATACTACTAAGGTAACTTGGGAATTGCAGACCTTTTAGCTGCATGTCTCTAGTGAAGGTCTGATGGAGGGTTTCCTAAGGGCAGTACCTGTGTAATTATAATCATCTTATCTGGGGTACTTTCTTATCATTATAAACTTGTTCCTGTTCTCTGTGTTTTTATGATTCACTAGGCAGTTATTCAGTATCCTGTGGTGGGTGATTCCTAGCCTGGGATCCCAAGAACCACCCTGATTGCAGAAAAATAAGCTTTGCTTGAATATGTGGTTATGCTTTTTGTGAGTGGAAGGTCAGTAGTCTTCATGAGATTCTAAAAAGGCTCTATTGCCTTTTACCCTCTTCCCTCAAAAAAGCTGATTTATCATTGCTTTAGTTGCTTTTAGATAATAGTTTTTAAGAAGTATTCACAAGATTTGCAGCCATTTGAACTGGAAGACTTTTCGGTTCAGATTTCACAATCCTATTTTAGCCTGTCTTGTCTACTCAGGTGTTACTGTATACATTAAGTCGAGTAAGACTGGTTCTATACTTGTCCAATCTTGCTTTTCTGTTTTTCGTATTTGAGAGCGTGCATATTTGTTGCCATCAACAATGGTAATGCATTTGGATAGTGCTTTCCAGCTTAGCCAGTAATTTCAGGCATAGCTTCTTTTTAAAATTTGATACTGTGAGATATATAGAGCAGGAGGATATTAGCACTATTTTTTGCAGGTGATGACACCAAGGCTTAGTGTCATCACTGAAAACTAGGTTTACCCATCACAAAAGCTTTGGACACTCCCACTACGTTCATGGTCGGATTACTTCTAAATATACTTAAATGATGCCTAGAGAAGTCTCAAAAGCTCATTATATCCAAAAGCCTGTTTACTGGCACATTAAATCATTATTATCTCTAAAGGAAATGGATCATGTTAAACTTTTGGGTTTTTTTTTTTGTTTTTCCTTAATTTTTTTTAAAAAACAAAACCTAGATATAGATATAATTTCCCCATTTCACAGCCAAATAAAACCTGGCCCCAGCTCCTCTTTCTTCTGTATTCTACGGATATCTTTCAAAATCCTGTTCAATCATATTTTTTAGGATGTCAGGTCAAGAGACGGCAAATCATTGCCAGCTGGTGGCATCACCTCATTTTCATTAGATTGTTCTTTGGGTTTCAAAGACTAGTGCCCTTGTAACTTACATTACACAGCCTTAAAATTGCACATAAAAGTTTGCTGTGGAAGAGTAGCAAATGTAAGATAAATTGAGAAGGTTAAGGGGAAAACTGTGCTAAGAGCTTCTCATAAATGAATTCTCATCATAAAAGCACAGTGATTTTTCCAAGTGACAAATTAACTCAAGAATTGTGTTCTGCATTTTTAAACAATGTGCGGTAGTGTAAAAGCGTAATTCCATTTGTCTTTAAGCCAGAGGTTAGTGCCTCAGCATATTCCACTTGTGGTTTTTGACTAATAGTGTAGAAAAGAAAGCTGTTTATATAGATATTTAATTTATTTTTACTTTGCAAATGTGTTGTATCTATGAGTTAGTTGATAAAGAGATGTTGTGTATTAAGGCAGGCTGTCATAGAAAAGGTGTTTGTGTTGAGGCTTGGGGCCAAAGTATTTTCCAAAAAGAATATTTGTGCTTAGAAAACTTCTTATAAATAATCTTGTTCAGAAATTCCTCTTTTACTTCAGTGGGGTCACTGAAAAGGTGTCGGTCATTTATTTCAGTTCCCTGAAATTGGGTCAGTAGAAAAGATATTAGTGGAGTGTGGGTAGTTTTTCTTTCTGCCACCAAATTAGAGATTTGATTGTGACAGTGAAGTCTGAACAAATGACTTCATCTTTTTATGAGGAATATGCGTATTAATGTCACTCAGACAGTTTCTTGGGGACATACAACATATTGGTATTAATTTTAGGGTTTGTATAATACAATCAGAATAAAAAGAAGAGCCCTGCCATCTTTCAGTCTATCTAGTGAAACCTGACAGATCATGTGGAAGTTCTGTATTCTAGTCATTGATGTCAGTATTATGAGTTTAGACTGGGTTTATCAATAATAATATCTTTTCCTTTGCATCTTTCTACTGAAGTTTTTATTTTCCTTTCTTTGTTCTGTGGCCTTACTGTATTTTTGCTCCAGGATTTCAATTTGTGGGGCAGAGACAGTAGACATGATGTTAGCTAATTGCCTACAATGCTGGCTGGCATGGACTGGATCTTTCAACGTTGGCGCACAATGCCAAAGATCACATTTTTACTTGAATGAGGTTATTTGCTGTTTCATTCTGAGGGGAATCTTAGTATCTGGAGATGAATGAACGCATGCAGATGAGGGACAAGTGCTTGGTTCAGGAACTCCAGGCCATTTACCCATCAGTCCTCCAACCGGTGTGGTGGTCTTTACATTTCTTGGAAGCATAAAAGATTCAAGATTTGAGGATAGGAAGGAGCCTGAAGCAAAGCAGTTCCCTCCATTTCCCTAAAGTTCCTTTTAGCTCTGGATCTCTCTTGGAATTGTTCATTTTTTTTTTTTTTTAACTTTAGCATATTTTTTTTCTACTCAGAAAAAGCTATCAAAACAGCATTCTGAATCTCTTCTTCCTATTGTGGAACCTAGTATTATGGAATCTGTTTACATCTAAATAAGGAAGGTAAATTATAGTTTCAACAGCATGCCAGTCAGCAGAACTAGAAGCCGTAACATTTAAAAGAAAATTTATATTCTAATTTTTATTTGTTGTCTGTGTTCCGTATTTTTTTCTTTTTTCTTTTTTTTTTTCTTTGAGATACAGTCTTGCTCTGTCACCCAGGCTGGAGTGCAGTGGCTCAATCTTGGCTCATTGCAACCTCTACCTTCCCAGTTCAAGCAATTCTCTTGATTCAGCCTCCTGAGAAGCTGGGGCTACAGGTGTGTGCCACTACGCCCGGCTTTATTTATTTATTTAGATATGGAGTCCTGCTCTGTTGCCCAGGCTGGAGTGCAGTTGTGAGATCTTGGCTCACCGCAACCTCTCCCTCCTGGGTTCAAGTGATTTGAACCCAGGTTCAAGTGATGCCTCAGCCTTCTGAGTAACTGGGACTACAGGTGTGTGCCACCATGCCTGGCTAATTTTTTTGTATTTTTAGTAGAGACGGGGTTTCACCGTGTTAGCCAGGATGGTCTCTATCTCCTGACCTCATGATCTGCCCTCCTCGGCCTCCCAAAGTGTTGGGATTACAGGTGTGAGCCACTATGTCCGGCTTATAATTTTTAATCTGAGATCTTTTTAGAAGTGTTTATTAGTCCACAGTATGGTAAACACATGGGAGATTTTTTTTTCTCTTTTTTTCCCCATAGTTTATTGGGGAACAGGTAGTGTTTGGTTACATGACTAAGTTCTTTAGTGGTGATCTGTGAGATTTTGGTGCACTCATCACCTGATCAATACTGTACCCAATTTGTAATCTTTTATCTCTCAACCACTCCCTCCTATTCCCCCTGAGTTCCCAGAGTCCATTGTGTCACTCTTATGTCTTTGCTTCCTCATAGCTTGGCTCCCGTTTATGAATGAGAACATACAATGTTTGTTTTTCCATTCCTGGGTCACTTCACTTAGAATAATATTCTCCAATCTCATCCAGGTTGCTGCGAACGCCATTCATTCATTCCTTTTTATGGCTGTGTAGTATTCCATGGTATATATACCACAGTTATTTTTATCTTCTCATTGATTGATGGGTATTTGGGTTGATTCCACATTTTTGCAGTTGTGAGTTGTGAGAAGCCATAGCTTGATGGGTGTTTTGTGGTTGTATACTCATTTGTCTGGATGGACACTGGACATATGTAGGGTTAAGAAATAAATGTGTGATTAGAGGGCTTACTGTTTATTGAAAAACATATTACCATTAAATTAGAGTCTATTGACTTATGATCTGATTTCAAAATAGCTTTGGCCAAATAACTTAAAGAGACTGTTTTCCTTTCAGTTGGCTTTTAACATGTGTTCAGCCCATGATTTTTTTTCTGTACTTTGAAAAATGTGGGATAAAATTCACATAACACAAACACTATGAGTATTTTTGGTCAAGAGAATTTAAGAAAAGTTAATTGACTCAATACTTGGTTCATTTTTTTTGGCTCCGATGGCTCATAGGCTGGGTGCTATAAAACCAAGTCCTGCCTTCAAGGAGATCACAGCCTCCTGCGGGGATAAAAACGTGTAAACAAATATTAATAGAGACATGTTACAAGGTGCCCTCTGATTGCCAAGGATATTTATTACACTTTCCTCTTTGAGCCTGCCTCTGAATAGTGGAATCTTTTCCTCTTGCCGTGCCTTTTTTTTTTTGAGCAACTACTTCATTGTCTTAATGTTTACTCTGTTAGGGATTTCATACGAAAGTTAGAATTTTGTCAGCCACTCGGTGCTTCTGAACGTCTTTTGCTTCCAGCATTCAAAGGGCAGAAATGTAAGTGGTGATGCCTGAAGTTAGTGTATTTGTTGGGATTATAAAACATGCAGCACATTTAGGATTTGTTATAAAAAAGCGATTTTTGGATGTTGAAATGTAGACTAGGTTTATACAAAGCTTATTTTGCCTGCAAGTCTGTGGCAAGACTGTTGCACAATAAACTCCAAATCTGCTTTGCTTTCTTAAGCCAGTCTTAACATTGCACATATTTGTTTTTATTGTACGTTTCACCTTTCTCCCTTCCAAAAAACCCAAGCCAGAAAAGGGTCTACTTACTGTCTTCTTTGCTTTGAAGTTTCCTGAAATATTATCTCTTTCTCTGTTTTGTTGTTGTTGTTGTTGTTGTTGTGTTGTTGCTGTTATCTCTTGCATGTTTATAAATGTAATAGCAATCAGTGCCTTTTCCATTTATACTGGTAAATTAGCTGAATAATGTTCATAAAGATCTTTAGAATCCTTAGAGAAAGGACTAAATAAAATGAAATAGTATTATGCAAGATGAATAAACTACTTTCCTGTATTAAGCTGAGTTTTATTAAGGTGAGTTTTTTCTCAGTGCTAATCTTTTTAAAAAAATTTATTTTAGGACTCTAGCTGTATTAATAATTAATGCTCCCTCCTTTCCCTACTCTAAGGCACTTCTGAACTGGCACAACTGTCATTTTTCTTCTTATAAAATATAGTATCTCTAAAATGTTACTTAAACATTCTTTGATGTCTCTTCCTTGGCCCATGATTTGTAAAATTTGACTTTGATAATCTTATTTTATTAAAATCTCGCAAGATTTTTGTCTAGTGCTAGAATATAATTTTCATAGCTAAATTTTAAACTTTAGACTTCAGTTTTATTTTACATCTCCATATGTGAAAAGCTCAAAGGTCAAACATCTGGTTATACTTTACAGTTTTACAGAAAGATCTTTTTCCTCTTTTCACCATCTTGACAACTGAGAAAGTTAAGGGAATAGTCAACAGACTGGTTTAAGAGAGCGGAAATGCTTCCAGTGTTCTGAAATTTGCTTCCCCCCCGGTATGAAAGCTTATATTTGTAGCATTCAAAGTGATGTTTTGTAAAAATGTGAAGGACAGGTGTTTACTCTGTCCTTGACCAAGGTGAGAATTTGAGATGGAAAAGTCAGGCTCTATATAGGGGATGTTTTGGAAGTTGACCAGTCTGTCAGTTTTGTTACCTACCAATGAAACTGAAAGGTAAGTGAAGGCAATGCAATTTCACAACTCATAGTACAGCTCTAAAATCTTTTTTTTTTTTTTTTTTGGTTAATGTATTTTAAGCAGTTGAATATATTTTCCATAAATTTTACTGCTTTCCATTTACCTTTGAATAGAAGCCAATGAGGAGAAGTATTTAAAAGGTTATGAGCAATAACAGAATGAACTGTTGGAAAAGTCCTTTTGTGGCTTTCCTCAAGTGTGTGCTGGTGGAAAAATTACTGTAATTTGATAGTGAAATGTTGGAAAATGATTTTATTTACTATTTAGAAATAACACAAATGGGCCTTGCTTTTGAAATTCACAGGTTCAAAACATTTAGTTATGCCTCACTACCTCAATCTTTGCTCATTATGCTTTACATTGGTGGAATTAAATGTGACACACTGCAATGTTGGATCAGCCGCACGGTTCTAAAATACAGGGTTTGATTAAATTCTACAAAAAAAAAAAATTAAGATACTGTGCTGTTTAGTGTCCAAAATGGAGATTTGTGTAATTTTGTTTTTAGCTTGAAGTTGTCTCAAGGAAAGAAAGCATCCCAGTAATAGAGGAGGAAAAGAACATTAAGAATACTCGAGTATTTCAACTTGCTTATTGAAATCACAAAAGATTCTTTGACTTTGGAAAAGGAAATAGTTTGTTCAAAGCTAAATCCTTAGTGTCTGTACTGATCATAATATGGCTAGTCTCCTGGGAAATGGCTCTTTTAGTATTTGTGTCTGCCCATGTCAGTAATAAACACGTGTTTATTGGCCATTTGGTGCTGAAGCATCCAGTTTTATCTTTTGGATATCCAAGGGCATGTGTGGATGAAGGTCACAGCTTCATGATGCTTGTTGTGAGGCTCATGGGTTTCAGTAGGAAAGCTAATAGTATAATTCCCATAATGCCTAAGAAATTATTTGGAGGCCATCCTCTGATTCTTTTGCTTACCTTGTACAGGGACTGTCTATACAATTTTTCCCAGACTTGCAATCAATGGTGTCATTAACTTGTGCTTTAGAATTCGTAAGTTTATATGAGCATTTTCAGTGGCCTAAAGTCACCTGTCATTTGTTTTAATGGTTAAGGGTCAGGAATTGAAAGTAAGACTGGGATTTTAGTATCAGCTGTGCTTCTGTGTGATTTTAGTTATTTAATTTCTGTAAGCCTCAGTTTTCTTATGTATAAAATGGGTATCCATTCATTCATTCATTTGTTCATTCATCCATTCAATAAATATTAAGTAATTCCCATGTGCCAGGCCCACTCTTGGTGCTGGAAAGTGAGCAATGGGCAAAGCAGAAAAAAATCTCTGCTGTCATAGGACCTCAATTCATGGAGAAATGGAATGTAAATTAAAAGAAATTAACCATTTCGTGTATTTAACACATTAATATATATGAGATGATGACAATTGCTACAAACAAAATGAAACAGCATCAGGGATAGAGACAAGATTGGAAGGCGATTTCTATTTCACGTGGGGTAGACAGGAAAGGCCTCCGTAAATAGGTCGTATGTAAGCAGAGACACAAATGAAGAGGTGGATGATATATGAGGATATATATGGGGACAGAGGCTCCAGGGAACAGCAGATCTGGCAGGCATTGCACATTCCTGAGGTGAGAGCAAGCTTGGTGTGTCAGAAGGGCAGTGAGAAGCCAGTGTGGCTGAAGTAGAGTGAGGCAGGGTCAGAGCAGGATGGTAGTAGTGCCCAGCTTGTAGGGCTGCTTAGGAAATAACATACTCAACATGTACTTCATACATTTTAAAATAATACAAAACTATAACAATTGAGATTTATTTTGGGAATGCAAAAAGGGTTCATCATCTTATTAAATATAAATAGAAAAAAGGCATCTGATTATTTTTTATAGAAAAGGCATTTGATAACATTTAATCTCTATTATTGTTTTTTTTTTTTTTTTTTTTTTTTTTTTTTTTGAGACAGGGTTTCACTTTGTTGCCCAGGCTGGAGCACAGTGGCACAATCATGGCTCACTGCAGACTTGAACTCTTGGGCTCAAACAATCTTCCCACCTCATCCTACTGAATGGCTGGGATTACAGGTGTGCACCACCACGCCTGGCTAATTTTTTTATTTCATTTTTTTTTTAATAGACGTGAAGCCTTGCTATATTGCCCAGGCTGGTCTTGAACTCCTGGCCTTAAGAAATCCTCTCACCTAAGCCTCCCAAAGTGCTGGGATTACAGTTGTGAGTCACTGCGTCTAGCCCTATTGTTGATTTTTTAAAAACCCCTTAAAATATAATAGGAAAATACTTTTAGCAAAGTAAAGTATGTTCATCACAACCCAAAATTATCTGAGCCTAAACAGGAAATTTGAGAATATTTCCATTAACATCAGAACCAAAATAAGCATGTGTACTATTTTCACTAATTATTAATGGTGTTTGGAATCATAAACCAATGCTGCTGGATGAGAGAAAAAATGACGTTATCAAGGTATAAAAATCAGAAAGGAGGTAAATGAATGTTGTTTGCAAATAATGAGAATATATGACTCGTATATCCAAGAAAATAAAATGAAAAACTAATTACAAAGAATATGATAATCTATGAATGTGCCTGGATGCCAAAGTAATGTGTCAACATTCATAACTTTCATATATGCTAACAATAACCAGTTAGAAGATATATTGGGGAAAAAGGCCATTAGCATAGAAAGGTGAAATACCTAAGAATAAACTTAAGAAAATGCCAGATATAGGCAATGGGGATGGAAGCAGCAAACCACATTGCCATGTATGTACCTATGCAACAATCCTGCATGTAATTTGCATGTACCCCAGAACCTAAAAAGCAATAAAATATATATTTAAAAAAAGAATAAACTTAAGAAAATAATATGTATGCTGTATGTGAAGGCATTTAAAAATGCTCCTGAAATATTAAAAAAAGATACAAAAAATGGAAAGGTCCAACGTATTCTTAAATGTGAAGATGCCAATTCTCCATGAATTATTTATGTAATTCCAGTAAAAATAACAACAGGATTTTTTGGGGCCCTAAACAAGCTGATTCTGTGGTCATTTGGAAAAGTAAACAAGCACAAATAGCTAGGACAATTCTGAAAAAGAGAATAAAATCTAGCTTAGTAAGGTTACAATAATTGAAACATTGGTATTCCCAGATACAATATTTAGCATAGATAAAATAAAAGTGGTATTTCAAATTAGATGGGAAAGTTGTTTAGTTCCATAAATAGTAGAAGGATAACTAGGTAGCTGTCTGGGGGGAAAAGTACTATTTGCAGCAGTATCTCAAATGTCAAGACAAAAACCAATCTATGATAAACAGAAATTTAAAACATAAACTAGATTATAGAATAACATGGAGAAATTGTTTTATAATTTTGGAGTACATATATATGGCCCTTCTAAGTAAGACAGAAAACTGAGAAGCCATATAAGAAGAGACTGATATATTTGATTACATTTTTAAAAAAAACCTGAAAAGCTTCTGCATACTTCAAGGAACAAGAAAATTGGGGAAAATATTTGCTTCTCAAATCATGAAGGGACTAGTTTTCTTAATAAAAACTCCTAAAAATCCATGACAAAAAGTCCAACAACCCAGAAGAAAAATGGATAAAGGATACAAATAGTCTAAAAGAAGGGAAATAACTGGCTTTTAAACATATGGAAAATGCTTAACTTTACCCATTATCACAGATATATTGCAACTACACCGAGGTACCATTTATCACTGTTAGATGGACAAAGGTTACAAAGTCTTATAACCTATTCTGTAGAGAGTATGGGTGCAAAACATTAGTCTATTTAGTGGGCAATTTGGAAAAATCTATAATATGAAAAATTGCATATTCCTTTGTCTAGGAATTTCAGTTTTAGAAATTTATCCTAGATACAAAAACACAGTCCTAGACATATGTACATTCATACACACTATGAATGTATTCTACATATACTATACATACTTATTACATGCATGAGAAAATGATTTATGTACAAAGATACTCATTGTATTAGTGTTTATAATGGCTAAAGGTTGGGAACAACCTAATGTTCATAATGGGATACTGAATAAATACATCGTGTTACAGCTGTACACTCGAAAATGTGCAGTCATAAAAATTCACACCAGTGAATTCTGTTTATGTACCAATTTGGAAATATTGCCAATGCATGTTGTTTGCTGAAAAGTGCAAGGTATAAAACAGTGTAATATGTTTTTGTGTAAAAAAAAAGATATATACAAGATGTTTTGTTTATGTATGAAAAAATACAACTTCTGGGAAAGAGAACTTGGTGGCTAAAGACATGCCTAGCCTCTTTTCAAAAAAAATCTGCATGTAGCACATGCCTTGCTCTTAGCACTTATTACTTGCTAGTGGTGGTGGTGATTTTCATTGTAAAAACAAGATTCCTTTGCCTCACGAGTTGATTTTTAACAGCTGAGTCTGGAAGAGGGAGGCTATCTTATTATAAATACTGCTTAATGAGTGTCAGACTAGGTTTTTCACCAAGAACGCTGTTTATACTTCCTGAAGTATGTTTCTTGGAGGTTATCAATACTAGCTCAGCAAACCAAAGATATCAAATAATATTGGGCTAAACAAAACTGAGCAGGCTTCTTTTCTACGAGGCCTTCTTAGAGTCTTAATATACATAATGTGCTTTGTAAATATTCAAGAGGTACATTTAGAATGTGGCATTTTCCCAAATTTATTTAATTACAGAAACTTAATGACTATTTTAAAAAAACACCTTAGGAGTAGTTGTCACATTGGGAAGCATCACTTTAAAACTAGAATTTGGTTTTGTTCACCTTCATTATTCATTTTTTAATTTAATTTAATTTAATTTATTTATTTTTTTGGAGATGGAGTCTCACTCTGTCACCCAGGCTGGAGTGCAGCGGCACCATCTCGGCTCACTGTAACCTCTGCCTCCCGAGTTCAAGCAATTCTCCTGCCTCAGCCTCCCAAATAGCTAGGACAGGTGCCTACCACCACACTTGGCTAATTTTTGTATTTTAGTAGAGACAGGATTGCCATGTTGGCCAGGTTGGTTTTGAACTCCTGACCTCAGGTGCCACCCGCCTCACCCTCCCAAAATCAGTATTCTTGGTGTATTTCTAAGATACTCGTGGTCTCTGCCTGCCTCCTTTTCCTTCCCTTGTGATATGCTCCAATTCAAGAATTTGTTTTGTGGTTGAGACCCTCCTAAAGTCATCCAAATTACACTGAATTTCTTGGGTAAAAAAGAATTGTATGTAATTAATGTTAAATCTCAGGGATTGATTGAGTGGAAATTGAAGATTGAAGCTTCATTTGGTTCAACTTTTCCCAGAGCCTTAGAAGGTTTGCTGTTGAGAGGAGGAATGAAATCAACTTAATAGGTAGATTGTTGAGGAATTGTGAGCTTAACATGGAGAAGACAGCACTACTGTGGGAGTTAGAAGACATGGCTCCTACCTCTGTCTTTGTCTTTTACCACAACTTAATTTTGAACAGGTCACTCATCCTCCCTGTGCTTCAGTTTTATCCTCTGTAAAACCCAGGGAATGAATTTAGGTGATCCATATGGGTCCATCCATTTTAAGACTTTAAGTTATTATTAGTGTGCTTAATGAAACCAGTGAAGTTTGTGGACTTGTGTAGAATGTTTTGTTCTACTATGGGAGTTTTCACATGTGAATCTATTGTATTACTCTCCCAGTTCAGTCGTTTTTGAGAATGAAATCTTTCAATAATTAGCTCATAGTAAGCTTCATGTATTTGAAAACTTGTCTAATTGTTTGAAACTTTTCTCTTTATTGATTGGTTGGTTAATTATCCTCCAGGAAAGCATTTGATTTTATTACAGATCAATTAATACAATGGGTAATCCACACCTCCTGTATAAAAGTGCTCCGCACACCCATTTGTTTCTCTGATGTATGGAGAAATCCATGATGTAGATATTAATTCTCTCTCCCCACCCCTACAAAGTGTTCATTTGGTGGTTTTGCTGTGCTTTTGTGTACTCTCTGCCCATTAGCGTTATTTCTGAACTTGACGTAGTAGAGGTCTAAATTCACTGAATTTATGCCATCTGGAAATGAGCTTTATATTTTGTTCCTCTGTTGAAATTAGGGATGTGATATAGCTATTATACAGAAGGACTGTGAGCCTGAATTTGATTTTATTATGTGGAGGTAGAATGTTTTGTTAGAAGAAAAGCATTTGCCTGGGGAGAGATTTGAGTGTGACTAAATTGCTAACTGCCAACTCCCCCCTTTTTAGCAGGAGACATATTTTGTTTTTAAATGAGATGACAAGCAAGAGAATTATCAAGAACCAGTGAATTTTAAGAGACTTCTTTCAATTTACTTGAATTCCATTTAACCTTGCTATCCATGTCATTCTGTGCATTACTCTCAAAGGACTCGGCTTCCTTTGAAGTCCCGAAGCATTGCTGCTGGCAGAATCATGATGGTAAAATTAACAGTGGTTCTTAGTAAAACTCTTAACTGATACCCAGCAATGCCTTATTACCTAAGTAAAAGCATATGTGTGCGAATGCCTAAAATTGTAGAGTGTAAGGGAAGGATATATGATAATGGACACTGAGATGGGAGAACTGTTTCTCATGAATTAGGGATGCCCTTTCATAATTCACAAGTTGCAAGATGAGAAAAGGCTTGAAATCACCTGAAAAGCATCTGGCAGCAATCTGTAATTCTTAAGAGTAGGTAAAAGAGTCTGTATCTCTCCAGCTGGTGATGATAAAACTGTTCATGTGAGATATGGAAGAGGTGGAATTCTGTTACTTGTAAAACCTCTTGTGACTAAAGCCCAGAGATTTGGTTATGAGGCGATACTTATAGTTCCCAGGTGGGCACAACTTTTGTAGAGAATTCTAGGGCCATCTTTTATGATATTGGACTATTGCAGAAAAATTATTATATGAATGAATGGCGTACCTTTTGGGGCTTGAGAAATCCTGGCTGTGTAGAGATTTTGAAAAGACATACTTGTTGTATAGGACCGACTTGAATTGCTCCCCTCAACCCATCTAAAGTTGAGAACTATTTAACCTAATATTTATAAACTATATCAGAAGAAATTGCATCTTGTTTTTTTCTTTTGCATAAGTAGTTGTGATCACATGTAATTCCAACATTATACTCTGCTTTTTCTTTCCACTTTGTATTATAAACTACATTTTCCCATTTTATTATAACTTATAACATCTTTCTTTTTAATTTTAAAATTACTTTAAAAATTGGCATAAAATTATCTTGGAGAGGTGGCTTACACCTGTAATCCCAGCACTTTGGGAGGCTGAGGCGGGCAGATTATGGTCAGGAGATCGAGACTATCCCAGCCGACATGGTGAAATCCCGACTCTACTAAAATATAAAAATACAAAAAATTAGCCAGGCATGGTGGTGAGTGCCTTTAGCTCCCAGCTACTGGGGAGGCTGAGGCATGGGAATTGTTTGAACCCGGGAGGCAGAGATTGCAGTGAGCCAAGATCACGCCACTACCCTCCAGCCTAACGACAGAGTGAGCCTCTGTCTTAAAAGAAAAAAAAAAATTGACATAAAATTGTATATGTATTTATCATGGTTTGATGTTTTGAAGTATATTTATATATACAGATTGTGGAATGAAGAGTTTTTAATGGCTGACAAAATTGTGATTAAGTAAATTATGTAGTTGTGGCAAGTTTACTTGACTTCTTCAGTTATTGGCATTTAAATAGTTTCTATGTTTATTTTTTTTAAAACCCTAAGACAGGGTTCTTGCACCTATGCGAGAAAAAATATGGGGCCAATCCATAGAGTAAAGTGAAGGCAAGTTTATTAAGACAGTAAAGGAATAAAAGAGTGGCTACTCCATAAGCAAAGCAGCCTGTTTCCATGTTTTAATTTAAGTATAGTATTTATTGTTTCCTTAAAAAATGTGCTTTCTTGGACTTTTTTTCTGGCTTCCATTTATTGTGATGTTGAATAGCGGCTTCCTGTGGTTTTGTTTAGTATTTATGTTAGCTTCTGCCTAACTGCTAAGGGTTAGTCTCTCTAAATCTTTTTATTGCTGTCCTGGACACCTCTAGGTTTTGTTCTATGTGTTTCTACCAGATAGGATAATTTACTAGCCCGCTTCTCTTCAAGCTCATGATTTCCTGGTTGTACAGTAGGCATTAAGCCACACATTTGTGTTATAGTGACAGTTAGGCCTGATGATAGGAGATGTGTATCTAAGACCAGTTAGGCCTGATGATAGGAGATGTGTGTCTAAGACCAAAGTAGACTTTGCCCATTGGATTGCAAAAACCTGAACTTTCAATTGTCAGTATCTAGATTGATAGGTCAGAGTTACCTGGAAATATTTGGGAATATTGTGCATTTTTTGGAAATTGTTTGTAAAAGTTATTTGTGCTCCTTTCTTTGCTATTTTATATTATACTATCATTATTAACTTAATGTGATTCTGTTGACCCATGGATGTGGATTTACTTTCACACTTTTTTTCACTCCTAAAAGAAGCATATAATTGTTGCCATCTCTTATAAGATGGAAGAATCCTTTTCTATTTTCTGTTACCCAGCAGGAGTTTCTCATTTTTGGCTAGCTTTCAGATTTCTAAATAAACATTTGCTTTTTGCTTATTTATTTATTTTTTATGATGAAGACAAATGCACACTGGGAGAACCCACTCAGTGTACAACATGTAGTGGTAAATGGGAGAGGAGAAAAAATAGGGATACTCAGATTGGATTTTGCAGTTTATTAATTATTATTTTTATTTCTCTCCATAGATTTTTAAAGTCTTCTTCTAGGGGTTTCCAGCAGAGCCAAATACTAGAGAAATCTTTTCCGCTCCTCTGAAGAGTGAAGTGAGCAAATACAACCCAGCAGTAGGCTATTGAAGACAGCAGCCCCAGGTAATGTCTTCTTTTCTCATTATTATTGACATGTGTTCAGTAGTGCTCAATAATATGTTATACTTTTTTTTTTTTTTTTTGCTTTTTTTTTTTTTTTTAAAGCAAGTCTGCTTGAACTTACACATCCGAGTGAACATTATCTTGTTTAAAGTAGTCTTATGGAGAGGCTATATTCTATCCTCTATGCAAAGCATTTTAAAAAATCTTAAGAGTTGCCTCTTGATTCTCTGGTAGCATTCTTTTAAGCGTCCTGTTTTCTCTGGTGGCAAATCTCAACCTTGTAAGGATATATTTAGGAAAAGTCTTAACTTATTTAGAGGTTGGGTGATGATCATACCTGCGGTTCTCTAATTTTGATCAAAACCCAGAAGGAGCAATTACATAAGAAAACCAGTTTTTCTTTTTGTAATTTGAAGACTCATACATTGTATTGAAAATAAATTCTGAGAAGTGACTCTGAGTTTCAAGCAATGGTAGTGTTGTTAAAATAATTGATCAGGCTACATAATTTACAGAGGCACATACTGTTTATTTGACTGTATAAATGTTGATATTCTTTCTTATTAAAATCAATCAGTCAATCTGTCAGTATTGTAGTAGAGTTCCTATGTTAATCAGAAACTTCCTTATTAGATATGCTTCTAAGGCTTTCTAATTTGCCTCTTATAAATGATCTTCTTGAGGGAAGTGTTTTGCAGTATTTCCCAAAGTATTACTAGAATGCTTGTTAAAAATACACATTAAAAATTTCATATTAGTAGGCCTGAAACTAATGTATCAAAATCAGAATCAAAATAGTAGGGGCAGGACTTGGATATCTGCATTTTGCAGGTGAATGTCAGCAGAGATTGACAACCTGATCCAGTAAAATCAGACCTCTACCTATGATCTTTGTATTTTAAAAAATTTAGTGTAGTTATTGTATAGACACGAAACAGCTATTTATGATTGTGTGCTTTTCTGGGAAAAGTAGGGGGAAGGGAGGGTTGGGGAAAGATTTGTTAAAGAATCCAAAATTACAGATAGATAGGAGGATTAAGTTCTCCTGTTCTATACCATGTTAGAATGACTATAGTTAACTATCCAGCTGTAATTTTGTATCCTTTAACAACTCTCTCCCTAACCTCCCCTTTCCTCTACTCTTCCAAGTCCTGTCATTTTAGACAGTTTAGAATAAGGAAAAGAAAAGCCGATAATCATAAATAGCTGTTTTACGTCCATGTAGGAATTCTCATGAAGTCCTGTTTCTAATTAAGATATTTCAGGAACAAAGTGTTATTGCATAAATTTGGAGCTCATTTTAGGCTAAGATTTAATAATTGTTAATAAGCATTGAGTTTGTGTTTAAATTTTGTGTTAGTCATTTGTTGGATAATGACTTCTTAAATTTGAGATTTGACTCTGATGAACTCTGAGTTTTGGTCTTAAGGTTGGAATGTGTGTGTGTGTCCCCTGTTACAGGGCTTTTCCCAGTTAACTCCAACTGTTGTACTGGACCGAGCACAGAAAGTCAACACCAAGACAAAAGTATGCCAAATTACAGGGTCTTTATTGCCGGCGGCCACGGAGGACTCACGTCTCTCCAACCCGTGGCCCCGAAAGGAGGGTGTCAAGACCCTTTTATACCCGTAAAAATCACCTTGGGTGTGAGGGAGAGGGGCGGGGGTGGCGGTGAGAGGGTTCCGGACATTCCAGTGGATTCCTGGGTGAAGATGGGGTGAGGGGCGCCCCGAAAGGAGGGTGTCAAGACCCTTTTATACCCGTAAAAATCACCTTGGGTGTGAGGGGGGTGGTGGCGGTGAGAGGGTTCCGGACATTCCATTGGATTCCTGGGTGAAGATGGGGTGAGGGGCTCCGGACATTCTGAGGGCCAGGGACCTTTTTGACATTCTGGTTGTTACTTAAGTGATTTACAAAAGTCAAGATTAGCATTTGTTTACACATTGTCTGGGTAAGGTGGTGATTATAGTCCTTAATTACTTATTCACATTTGGGTTATAGAGAGCAGTTTCAACAGAAAGCTGAGGTATGGTTGAGGTGTCCAGTTTTATGGGGTTTTTACCATGTCACACAACCAATGGGAGATCCTCTAATGTTTTAGGGAGTTTTAATTTCAAGGTCCTAAGTAGAATCAACATTCTTATGATAAAGAATTAACCTCTCGTGAATCCTGGGAAAAATCTATAGTTATTTACAACCATTCACCTGTCTGTGCAATAGAAGTTGTTTGGAACATGTTCTTGCCTCTTAGCTTTAGAAAGTGGCATGTATGAATAGAATGACATTATACTGGTTTTGAAAAGCTCAGAAACCAAATATTGTTGCCTTAGATGTGAGGTTATTTTGGGTTGTGCAGGAGACTGTTGGGAGTGGGGTGTGAAGAGTACAAAAGCAACTATGTGTGAAGGGAAAGGCCTGGCAAGGATACTAAGAAGGTAGAGGAAGCAGCTAAGGTGGTTGTAGGACTGTCTTGGATAATGAAAGGATCTAACACTTGGGTGTATTGTTTTCTTCTGAGGAAATGATGGTGGATACTAAAGGTAGCATAACAAGGAGCACAAGTGGAAAATGGGTTTGAAGATGGACTCTGAAAGCTTGAAGATAGTATGATGCAAAATGTGTATGATAGTCCTGAGGAGTGGCTGTCAGTAGAATTCATCTGTTATGAATTTTGGATGTGTTCTCAGAACAGTGAGACAAATAGCAGGTACAGACAATTACAGATATTCTGAACTGTTTTGAGAGAATTGTTATTTGAATATGCTGTTCCAGGGTTAAGAATCGTCTACATGAGAAAAGAATAGCAGTTATGACAGCATTAGAAGGCTGTCCTTTCTAATGTAATGCTGGGAATGTCTGAGTCATGCAGAATTGGGATGGTTAGTAAAGAATGTTTCTCTGTGGCTTCCCTGGCTTTGTGTGGAGCCGGTGGGAAGCCATTTTCAAAAATGATTTTGAATAAAAATCTAGCCTCAAAACTGTTTTAGTAAATAACACAAAAAGATACCTAAAAAGTGACTTGTTAAGACTCAAATAATCAAACCACCTACATAATGCTAAATCTGAAATTTGTTCATTTTGCACATATCTTTTTTTTTATCGATTTTTAAGTTATCTCTCTCTACCTTCTTTTGTAAATTTAGTCTTTTAAATTTATTCATCTATTTTTGTCTCTTCACATATTCTATGGCCCTTATAATTTCTTTCTAGCATAGTTTGGATCTTTTCCATTTTTTTTTTATCTGCTCTAATTGACCAGAATGACCTAAAATAAATATATATAATTTAAGTTTGGTCATGTTTTCATTTTTTAACATCATTTTCTGAAATACCCTTGTCTTGGTCTTTAAGGATGTATGTAGCGCCACACTGAACTGATGTACTCAGAGAGAAGTCTGTAACAACTCTAGTCGAGACTAGAGGTTCTCAAAGTGCGGTCCTCAGATGAACAGTGCAAAGTTCACCTGGGAACTTGTAGGAAATGTAAATTCTTGGGCCGAATCAGAAACTCGGAGGGTGGAGCTCAGAGTTGTTGTTGTTGTTTTCACTCTGGTTGCTCAGACTAGAGTGCAGTGGCATGTTCTTGGCTCACTGAACGATCCTCCCACCTCAGCTTCCTGAGTAGCTGGGATGACAGACACATGCCACTATGCCTGGCTAATTTTTGTATTTTTTGTAGAGATGGGTTTCATAATGTTGACCTGCCTTCTTGAACTCCTGGGTTCAAGCAATCTGCCTGTTTTAGCCTCCCAAAGTTTGGGATAACAGGTGTGGGTCACAGTGCCTGGCTGAAATTTATATTTAACAAACCCTGTAGGTCAGCGGTCTCCAACTTTATTGGCACCAGGGACTGGTTTTGTGGAAGACAGTTTTTCCATAAGTGATGAGGATGGGGTGGTTTGAGAATGAAACTGTTCCACCTCAGATCATCAGGCATCAATTATATTCTTGTAAGGAGTGCGCAACCTGGATTCTCACATGTGCACTTCACGATAAGGTTCGAGATCCTGTGAGAATCTAATGCCACCGCTGATCTGACAGAAGTTTGAGCTCAGGAAGTAATGCTCACCTGTTGCTCACTTCCTGCTTGGTGGCTTGGTTCCTAATAGGGCACAAACTGGTACCAATCCAAGTCCTGGAGGTTGGGGACCCCTGCTCTAGGTGATTCTGTTATGCGCTGTTGTGCAAGCCATTTATTATCTCTTGTTTTGGTCTCTTGAGCAGATAGACTAGGGGTTCTCAAACTATGTTCACCTCAATCACCTGGTGAGCTTGTTTTAAACATCTCAAGAAGCAGATGATTTTTCCTGACTTCATACCAAGAGATTTTGATTCAGGAGGTCTTGGATAACTCAGTTTATATGCATCTCAACAAACTCTCCAAAATAGTTCTCGTATCTATAATATGGATTAAATGGTTGTCTCTCACTTTCTTCAAGCCCAAAATTGATAGGATTTAAAATGGCTCTTTGGGTTTAGTAACTGAAAACTTGGGGCCAGAAATTTATTTGCAAAATGCAGTTTGGATTATTTTTTGCTGAAGCCAGATTATGTTCTGATTTCTTGCCTTGAAAAACATTTTCTTGCCAGGCATGGTGGCTCACGCCTGTAATCCGAGCACTTTGGGAGGCCGAGGCGGGTGGATCACTTAAGGTCAGGAGTTCGAGACCAGCCTGGCCAACATGGTGAAACCCCATCTTTACTAAAAATACAAAAATTAGATGGGCGTGGTGGCAGGCAACTGCAATCCCAGCTACTCGGGGGGGTGAGGCAGGAAAATCACTTGAACCTTGGAGGCAGAGGTTGCAGTGAGCCAAGACCACACCACTGCACTCCAGCCTGGGCAACAAGAGCGAAACTCCATTTCAAACAAAACAAAACAAAAAAACCCCAATGTTTTCTTGCCTACTATATAATATTTTTCTGGGGCTTCTCCTCTTGGTAAGGAAAAGAGCCTTTGGCCCTTATAAACTTGGAGATTTCATTATGTAGTTCTTCTAGATAATTCTTTCAAATAGTAAACTTTAAAGCGCTATTCTAGGGGATGCCACTTTTTATTGAGATGTATCTTTTTGTCCCTGCCCTTTATTTCTTGTCTCTAAGCCTGTTCCCTGTGGATGATGGTATGTTTTCTTCATCTCAATGTCATTCATATTTTTGTTTTTTTCTTTAGTTTTTATGGTACTTCTTTATTAGAAGTATTGTTTGTGAGTCTTCCTCTTCTTTTCAATCATTTTTTCCTCTGTCTACCCCTCGGATTTAGGAAATTTCTAAGCTTTTTTCTTACTTCCACATCTCACCCACATGTTCTTCCCTCAGGGCCTGCTTTTTCATGTTGTCTAGGGACTTCCTCAGATATCACTTTAGCATCCCCCTTATAAAGTAGCATCTGATCCCACAACTCTCTCCTAAGCTTTAGCCCCGTATCAGCTGTCTACTCAGTGTCCCACAGTCAGGTCAGGTTATCATGTCTGGCATGGAACTCATTGTTCTTCACACCTGAAATCTGTGCCTTCTTTCATATTCCCTGTATTGGTGAATGGCATCACCATCAGCCATCAACCAAATGTAGCTAACATTTATCAGGTGCTTCCTGTGTGTCAGGCACTAAGAGCTTTCATGTAATTCCTTACAAAATCCTTTGAGATAGATTCTATTATTTTTCTCATTGTACAGATAAGGAAACCGAACCACATAGAATTTAAGAAATTATCTCAAGGTCACAAAAGTATTAATTAGTAGAGATGAAGTTCAAGCCAGGCTGTCTGGTTCTACAGCATGTAGTTCTAATTACTGTGCTTTCATGCCTTTCTTTGTCAGTAGCTCAAGCCAGAAATATAGGATTATCCTTTACTGCATTCTCTTCCCCTCTGCATATCTGCTTGAGACTCTCGAGTTCACCTACTAAATCTCTCTTAAAACTACACTTCTACTTCTCTGCATTCCATTGTAAGTGCTCTGGTGCAGGCCTTCATCATCTCTCTTCTCAACTACTATAATTGGTGTCTTCTTTCCATTCATTTCTTTATATTATGCCCAGTGTATTCTAATCATGCCACACCTCTGCATTCACCAGTGTAGCTCCTCCACAATCAGTCATCCATTGTGGGCAATGCTTCTCATTTATCCACATGTGCAGGTTTGTTACATGGGTACACTGTGTGATGCTGAGGTTTGGGGTATGAATTATCCCCTCACTTAGGTAGTGAGCATAGTACCCAATAGGTAATTTTTGAGCTCTTTCTCCCCCTCCTTCTGTCTCTAATAGTCTCCAGTGTCTGTTGTTTCCATCTTTTTGCCCCTGTGTATACAATATTTAGTTCCCACTTATAAATGAGAAGATATGGTATTCGGTTTTCTGTTCTTGCATTAATTCTCTTAGGATAATGACCTCCAACTGCATCCATGTTGTTGCAAAGGATGTAATTTCATTCTTTTTAAATAGCTGCATAATATTCCATCATGTACATATACCACATTTTCTTTATCCAATCCACTGTTGGTGAGCACCTAGGGTGATTCCGTCTTTAGTATTGTGAATAGTGCTGTGATTAGCATGTGAGTGCATGTGTCTTTTTGGCAGAACAACTTAATTTCCTTTAGGTATATACCCAATAATGGGATTACAAATGCTGCCATAGTATCCCATTCTTTTTCTTTCATCTGACTCATCAAACTGTTTTAGTTGTTTGTTCAGTTATCTCTTTTAGACTGTGAGCTGCATCTTATTTATTTCTGTGTGTCTATCACCCAACATAAGTATTTAATATTGATTATATGAAAGGACAAATTAATATTTAAATGAGCCAACTGATTTCTACCAATTCTACATGTTTCCTGTCTTTGTAAAATAACTCTAGCTAGTGGAGAGAGAGTGGGAAAATGGCAGATAAGAGACAGTATTAACAGACAGCTCTCATTTAGACAGAACAGCATGTAGAGACTCACACTGTGAACTTTTGCTCCAAGAACCACCATAGGAACATACCAGGAAAACCGAAAGAATTCACATACCCTTTGAAAGAAGCAGCTTACCACTGCAAACTCTGCATGACAGCTGAAAAACTGAGTTCCCAAGGTATGAGAGGAAGAAAAGTCTGCCTCTGAATCCACACCCCACTGGGAACCTGAAAATCCTGAAAATCCAGGTCACAGGAGGAGGATTTAAGCTTACCTATAACCGAAATGGATTTAGGGGGCTGAGTGAAATATAAAAGTAGAAGCAGCAGTGGGAAGAGCCCCGTAGGCACTCCAGGTCCCCAGTTCAAGTTCAGGGAAGCCATTCCTGGCCTTACCTCAAAAGGATTTTGGGGAAGGGAAGGCAGCCAGCAGAACTGGGAAGGGGCCACAGAGTGAAGGAAACTCCTAGCTGAACTTTGTAATAATTTTAACTGAGCACAAATTTTCCTGAGTAGAATCTAGGGTTGAGGGGTGAACAGGAAGTACAAATACGAGTGCAGAAGCTGCAGCCAAAGGGGTGGGCAGGTGGGGAGGGGTGAGGCCTGAGAGCCCTGCTTGCTTTCTTAGCAGGGAGGCTTATAGCCTGGGGTAAGACCTCAGCTGTGCTTACCAGCTACCGGATATAAACTCAGTGCTGTTATGGGGGCATGACAGGAGTGAGACTGGGATTGCTGGGAGCTGGATGAGATCTGTCACTGCTGACTTTTCCCCCTCTTCCCCAATGACCTGTATGGTGTAGCTGAGGCAGTCATAATCCCTCTGGGAACATAACTCCATTAGCCTGATAACCACCCTCCATCCCCCACAGTGGCCACAGTAAGTTCCACCCAAGGAGAGTCTGAGTTCAGACACCCCTAGCCCTGTCCCCACCTGATGGTTTTTCTCTACCCACTCTGGTACCCAAAGCCAAAAGACATAAACTCTTGGGAGTTCTATGGTCCCACCCGTCACCTGAGAAACCCTAGTATTTATCCTGTCCTATGAAGGGCAAGATTGTATCCCCATTCTACTACTGCAGCAGGTTTTCTCTTGAAAGTGCCACCTCTTGACTGGGGGCCAACCACAGCAACTCATAACAGAACCCTGCTCCAAAGAAGAAGAAAACCACAGTTAATTCTACCGCTTGCAACTCCCTGGCTAACCAGAGGTCCTGAGTCTGTTTATTTGACAGCTTCACGGCTAGCATATACAGCGTTTGAGAAAACCAATGCACTAAACAAAACTAAAACCAAGGACTCCCAGAGTTCACTTCACTTCCCACCCACTTCCACCAGAGCAGGTGCTGGAGACCTGAAGATGGATCACATCACAGGACTCTTTGCAGACATTCCCCAGCACCAGCCCAGAACCTGGTAGCCCTACTGGGTGGCTAGACCCAGAAAAGCAATAACAATTACTGCAGTCTGGCTCTCAGGAAACCTCATATCTGGGGGAAGGGGCAGAATACCACATCAAGGGATCACTCTGTGGGACAAAAAAACGTCTGAATGGCAGCTCTTGAGTTCCAAATCTTTCCACTGAAACAGTCTACCCAAATGAGAAGGAACCAGAAAAGGAATTCTGGTTATATGACAGAACAAGGTTCTGTAATGCCCCCAAAAGATCACAAGCTCTCCAGCAATGGATCCAAACCAAGAAGAAATCTTTTAATTGGTACATTAAGAATTCAGAAGGTTGATTATTAAGCTACTCAAGGAGGCACCAGAGGAAGGTGAAAACCAACTTAAAGAAATTATAGAAACAATACAAGATATGAAGAAGTCTCCAGAGAAATAGATATCATAAAGAAAAGACAATCACAACTTCTGGAAGTGAAAGACACACTTAGAGAAATGCAAAATACACTGGAAAGTGTCAATAATAGAATCTAAAAAATAGAAGAAAGAGCTTTAGAGCTTGAAGCTAAGGCTTTTGAATTAAGCATCTGACAAAGACTAAGAAAAAAGAATTTTAAAAAATGAACAGAGTTTCCAAGAAATTTGAGATTACGTTAAATGACCAAACATAATAATTGGACTTCCTAAGGAAGAAGAGAAATCTAAAAGTTTGGAAAACTTATTTGAGGGAGTAATCAAGGAAAACTTCCCTGGTCTTGCTAGAGATCCAGACATCCAAATACAAGAAGCTCAAAGAACATCTGGGAAATTCATTGCAGAAAGATCATCACCTAGGCACATAGTCATTAGGTTATCTAAAATCAAGTCAAAGGAAAGAATCTTAAGAGCTGTGAGGCAAAAGCATCAGGTAACCTATAAATGAAAACCTATCAGATTCAGATTTCTCAGCAGAAACCCTATAAGCCAGAAGGGATTGGGGTCGTATGTTTTATTCCTGAAACAGAATAATTATTAGCTAAGAATTTTGTATCCAGTGAAAATAAGCTTCATAAATGAAGGAGATATAAAGCCTTTTTCAGACAAATGTTGAGAGAATTCCCCACTGCCAAGCCAACACTACAAAAAATGCTAAAAGGAGTTCTAAATCTTGAAGCAAAACCTCAAAATATACTAAAATGGAGCCTCCTTAAACCACAAATCTCACAGGACCTATAAAACGTTAACACAATGAAAAAAACACAGGTATTCAGGCAACAACTAGCATAATGAGTAGAACAGTACCTTACATCTCAATACTAACGTTGATTGTAAATGGCCTAAATGTTCCACTTAAAAGATGCAGAATGGCAGAATAGATAAAAATCCACTGACTGGGTACAGTGGCTCATGCCTTTAATCCCAGCATCTAGCACTCTGGGAGGCCGAGGTGGGTGGATCACGAGGTCAGGAGTTCAAGACCAGCCTGACCAACATGGTGAAACCCTGTCTCTACTAAAATTACAAAAATGAGCCAGGTGTGGTGATGCGCACCTGTAATTCCAACTACTCAGACGACTGAGATCATGCCACTGCACTCCAGCCTGGGTGACAGAGCAAGACTCTATCTCAAAGAAAA
>NW_016108115.1:196565-204539 GCF_001604975.1 Cebus imitator | reverse complement strand
AAAAATTAGGTGAGCATGGTGGTGTGCACCTGTAGTCCCAGCTACTCAGGAGGTTGAGACAGGAGAATTGTTTGAACCTGGGTGGCACAGGTTGCAGTGAGCCGAGATGATGCCTTTGCCTTCCAGCCTGGGCAACAGAGCGAGATTCCGTCTCAAAAACAAAACAAAACAAAACAAAACAAAACAAAACAAAACAAAACAAAAAGGGTGGGCACGGTGGTTCACACCTGTAATACCAGCACTTTGGGAGGTCAAGGTGGGTGGATCATGAGATTAGGAGTTCAAGACCAACCTGACCAATGTGGTGAAACCCCATCTCTACTAAAGATACAAAAATTAGCCAGGCATGGTGGCGCACACCTGTAATCCCACTTGCGCTGGAGGCTGAGACAGGAGAATCACTTGAATCTGAGAAGTGGAGGTTGCAGTGAGCCAAGATCGTACCATTGCGTTCCAGCCTGGGCTTCAGAGTGACACATCGTCTCAGAAAAAAAAAAAAAAGAAAATTGAAATTATATGAAGTACTCCTCTCTCAGACCACGGTGGAATAAAATTGGAAATTAATTCCAAAAGGAATGCTCAACACTATACAAATACATGGGAATTAAATAATCTGCTCCTGAATGATCTTTGGGTCAACAATGAAATCAACATGGACATTAACAAATTCTTTGAACTGAATAATAATAGTGACACAATGGATCAAAACCTCTGGATGTAGCAAAAGCAATGCTAAGAGGAAAGTTCATAGCACTAAATGTCTACATTGAGAAGTCTGAAAGAACACAAATAGATAATTTAAGGTCACCACAAGGAACTGGAGAAATAAGAATAAGCCAAACCCAAACCCAGCAGAAGAAAAGAAATAACAAAGATTGGAGCAGAACTAAATGAAACTGATCAAACTCAAAAGGGCAAAAGATAAATGAAACAAAAGTTGGTTATTTGAAAAGATAAACAAAATTGATAGATCATTAGTTAGATTAACCAAGAAAAGAAGAAGATCCAGATAAGCTCAATATGAAATGAAATGGGAGATATCACAACTGATACCACAGAAATACGAGAGATTATTCAAGGCTGCTATGAACACCTTTATGGCTACAGACTAGAAAACCTAGAGGAGATGGATAAATTCCTGGAAATACACAATCCTCCTATATTAAACCAGGAAGAAATAGAAACTCTGAACAGACCAATAAGAAGTAGTAAGATTGAAACAGTAATAAAAAAATTGCCAACAATAAAGTCCAGGAACAGATGAATTTGTAGCAGAATTCTATTAGACATTCAAAGAAGAATTGCTACCAATCCTACTGAAATGATTCCAACAGAGAAACAGGGAATCCTCCCTAAATCATTCTGTGAAGCCAGTATCCCCTAATAGCAAAACCAGGAAAGGACATAACAACAACAACAACCAAAAAAGAAAACTAAAGACCATTATTCCTGATTAACATAGATGCAAAAATCCTCAACAAAATGCTAGCTAACCAAATCCAACAGCATACCAAAAGATAATACACCATGATCAAATGGATTTCATACCAGTGATGCAGAATTGGTTTAACATACAAATGTTAATAAATGTGATACACCACATAAAAAGAATTAAAAATTATATGATCATCTCAATAGAAGCAGGAAATGTATTTGACAAAATCCAGCATTGCTTTATGATTAAAACCCTCAGCAAAATCAGCATTGAAGAGACATACTTTAAGATAATAAAAGCCATCTATAACAAACCCACCACCAACATTATACCGCATGGGGAATAGTTGAAAGCATTCCTCCTGAGAACCGGAACAAGACAAGGAAGCCCACTTTCACCACTTCTATTCCACATAGTACTGGAAGTCTTAACCAGAGCAATCAGACAAGAGAAATAAAGGGCATCCAAATTGGTAAAGAGGAAGTCAAACTGTCACTGTTTGCTGACGACATGATCCAATACCTAGAAAACCCTAAAAACTCATCCAAAAAGCTCCTTCTAGATTCTGGATATTAGATCTTTCTTGGATGCATAGTTTGCGAATTTTTTCTTCCATTCTGTAGCTTGTCTATTTATTCTGTGGATGGTTTTTTTCTTGCTGTGCAGAAATTAGGTCTCACTTGTCAATTTTTGTTTTTGTTGCAGTTGCTTTTGGTGCCTTTGCCATGAAATCTTTGCCAGGGCCTATATCCAGAATGGTGTTTCTTAGGTTATGTTTCAGAGTTTTTATAGTTTTAGGTTTTACATTTAAGTCTTTAATTCACCTTGACTTGATTTTTGTATATGGTGTAAAAAAGGAGTCTGGCTTCAATCTTCCGCATATGGCTAGCCAGTTATGCTGGCACCATTTACTGAATATGAGTCCTCTGCAAATAGAGACAATTTGACTTCCTCTTTTCCTAATTGAATACCCTTTACTTCTTTTTCTTACATGAGTGCTCTGGCTAGAACTTCCAATACTATGTTGAATAGGAGTGGTGAGAGAGGGCAACCTTGGCTAGTGCCAGTTTTCAAGGGGAATGCTTCCAGTTTTTGCCCATTCAGTATGATATTGGCTGTGGGTTTGTCACAAATAGCTTCTATTATTTTGAGATACATTCCATTAATACCTAGTTTATTGAGAGTTTTTAGCATAAAGGCTGCTGAATTTTGTTGAAGGCCTTCTCTGCATCTATTGAGATAATCATGTGGTTTTTGTCTTTGGTTCTGTTTATGTGGTGGATTATGTTTATAGATTTGCATATGTTGAACCAGCATTCCATCCCCAGGGTGAAGTGCACTTGATCGATGGAACAGAACTTAGAGGCCTTGGAAGTTAATGCCACACATTATAGATGTCAAACATCTATAACCATCTGTTGTTTGACAAACCTGACAAAAACAAGGAATGGGGAAAGGATTTCCTGTTTAATAAATAGTGTTGGGAAAACTGGCTAGCTATGTGCAGAAAGCAGAAACTGGATCCCTTCCTTACATCTTACACAAAAATTAACTCCAAATGGATTAAAGATTTAAACATAAGACCTAACACCATAAAAACCCTAGAAGAAAACCTAGGCAATACCATTCAGGACATAGGCATAGGCAAGGACTTCATGACTAAAACACCAAAAGCGATGGCAACAAAAGCCAAAATAGACAAATGGGATCTAAATAAACTTAAGAGCTTCTGCACAGCAAAAGAAGCAATCATTCAAGTGAACCAGCAGCCAACATAATGGGAAAAGATTTTTGCAATCTACCCATCTGACAAAGGGCTAATATCCAGAATCTATGAAGAACTACAACAAATTTACAAGAAACAAATAAACAACTGCATCAAAAAGTGGGCAAAGGATATGAACACTTTTCATAAGAATAGGGAATCCTTTCCTCATTGCTTGTTTTTGTCAACTTTTTTGAAGATCAGATGGTTGTAGATGTGTGGCTTTATTTCTAGGCTCTCTATTCTGTTGTGTTGGTCTGTGGTCTGTTTTTGTACCAGTACCTTGCAGTTTTGGTTATTATAGCCTTGTAGAATAGTTTAAAGTCTGGTAATGTGATGCACCAACTTTGCTCTTTTTGCTCAGAATTTCCTTGGCCATTTGGGCTTTTTTGGGGTTTTATGAATTTTGAAATACTTTTTTTCTAATTTTATGAAGAATGTCATTGGTAGTTTGACAGGAATAGCATTGAATATGTAAATTGCTTTGGGCAGTATGGCCATTTTAACAATATTGATTCTTCTCCATGAGCATGGGATGTTTTTCCATTTGTTTGTGTCATCTCTGATTTCTCTGAGAAATTTACAATGATGATATCTGAATTCTCATTGTAGAGATCTTTCACCTCCCTGATTAGCTGTATTCCTAGGTATTTTTCTTTTTGTGGCCATTCTGAATGGGATTGTATTCTTGCTTTGGCTTTCAACTTGGATGTTATTGGTGTGTGGAAATGCTACTCTTTTTTGCACATTAATTTTATATTCTGAAACTTAGCTGAAATTATCAGATTTAGGAGCTTTTGGGCAGAGACTATGGGATTCCCTAGGTATAGAGTCATATTGTGTGCAAACAGAGATAATTTGACTTCCTCTTTCATATTTGGATTATGCTTCTGATTTTATAAAATTGATCAAATTATTAGAAAGTACAGAAAAAAGACTGTAAAGAAAGTTATTAAAGCTTTAAAAATGGTTTGTCTGTCATGTTGGTGCTATGAGTGATTTTTATTATCTTTTTGTTTGATATGTATATATATTGTATGTATAAATAAATTAATTTTTTTAGATGGAGTTTCTCTCTTGTTGCTCAGGCTGGAGTGCGGTGGCGTGATCTCGGCTCACTGCAGCCTCCACCTCCTGGGTTCCAGTGACTGTCCTGCCTCAGCCTTTCAAGTAGCAGGGATTACAGGCATGTGCCACCATGCCTAGCTAATTTTTGTATTTTTAATAGAGACAAGATTTTGCCATGTTGGCCAGGCTGATGTTGAATTCTTGACCTCAGGTGATCTGCCTGCCTTGGCCACCCAAAGGGCTGAGATTACAGGCATGAGCCACCATGCCTGACCTATAGATTCTTTTCTTATAATGATTATATATTGTTTTATGATTTAGAAATAAATTCTGTTAAAAATTAAGAATATGTCTACAATTTTGGTGATCAACCGCTGCTTTGCTATATAGGATCTCAGTATCAAAGCTGAAATTTTAATATTGATGTTTTAATCAAGGAAAAATAAGCCCATGGCAAATCTATCCTATAGGATTTATGATTTGCATATTGGAAATGTTTTCCTGCATTTGTTTAGAGATATTTCTTTCTTCTTATTCTAGTAATTTAGATCTTACCGAATGGAATCTAGTAAATTAAAATAAACAAAAGATAATATGTGTGTGTGTGTGTGTGTGTGTATACATACATACATACATGTATATATGTATATACACATATTTTTTTTTTTTGCTGTGGCATTTGTTATAGCTGTTAAAAACAAAAGCACCATAAAGCTTAAAAGCTTAAATTCTCATATTCAGTAGCTGGATTGTGGTATACCCTTTGTAGTCCTGTGGCCGTTTTTTAGTGTCACTATTTCAAGGGCAATCCTGATGTGAATATATATTTGCTTTTGGAGGGAAAAGCTGAAAAGATTATGGCAAATTTGTGCTCTTATGTAGTCGACCCTAAGAAAGATAAAGTATCCTACTGCCCTATTTCATAATAGATTACTTATTTATTTACTTATTTGAGATAGGATCTTACTCTATCACTCAGACTAGAGTACAGTGGCACAATCTCAGCTCACTGCATTCTCTGTTCCCCTGGCTCAAGTGGTTAATTCTCCCATCTCAGTCACCCTAGTAGCTGGGATTATAGGAGCATACCACCACGTCCAGCTATTTTTTTTTTTTTTTGTATTTTTGGTAGAGGTGAAATCTTGCCATGTTGCCCAGGCTGGTTTTGAACTCCTGAGCTCAAGCTGTCTGCCCACTTTGGCCTCCCAAAGTGCTGGGATTACAGGCATGAGCCACAGAACTTGGCCAGGTATAGATTAATTATAGAGCTATATTCCAGAATGCTAGATAAAGAGAGGAAGTATGAAAAACATGTTAAATATAAACTAAAATAGTGTCAGTTAAAAAAGAAACAATAAAAATAAACCCTGAAAGCAACAATATATAGCTGGGAATTTTGGGACATAGAGATGGAGTGAAAGGTTTAGATTAGGTTTAGTGGGAAAAGGGCAGATTCATGTAAACATTTTACAGTGGTTTTCCTTAGGCTGTTTGAAAATGAGTATGTTTTCTAATGTAAAAACATACTTTGGAATGCTACAAGATTCTGCCTGTAATTCTGTTCTCTCTCAACTGAGAAAATAATATTGATAGAAAGTTACTTAAACTCTAATCATACTTTTAAACAAATCCATATTTGCTAAATATGGTATTATCTATATGCCATCTATATCTATTTGAAGAGTGGAAATTAGTCTAACGTAGATTTCCCCAAACTATGGCCCATGAACCAAATCTGTCCAGCCCCCTGTTTTTTGTGGCCCACTAGCTAAGAATAGTTTTTACATTTTTAAATGTTGGGAAAAAAGACAAAGAATAGGCATATTGAATGTATGTATCTTGCAAAGCTTAAAATATTTACTCTCTGGCCTCTTCCAGGAAAAGTTTATCAACTTGTAGTCTCAAGGAGTTGTTCACAACCAGGGATGATTTTTTGCCTCCAGAGGATATTTAGCAATGTGTTGAGATATTTTTGATTGCCACAACTTGTGTGTGTGCATGTGTGTGTCTGCATGTACGTGTGTGCATGCACACACGTGCTAGTGTCAGTCAGTAGGTAGAAGCTAGAGATGCTGCTGAACATGCACAGAAAGACCCCACCCTCCACAACAAAGAATCATCTGAGTGAAAATGTTCACAAGTACTGTCCTTGATCATACTTTATTTAGGCTCCTCTGAGCCCTCTTCTCGACTCAGCCTTGACTGTGGCCCCCATCCTTTCTTTAGTCTGTCTAACCAAGTTTTAGCAAGAATCCTGCTAAAGCAGTTTAGTGAGAATCCTCCCATGTTGATAGCTGATCACTGTTGATATCAGATCAAATTCTTCATCCCCTACCGTTAATATCTGATCTCGCTGGTCCGTCTTCAGCAAGAATCCTGTTTGGTCAGTTTATCAAGAATCCCCCTATCCTCAATGTCTCCTTTTAGTAATATTCCATCCACTGACTCCCTCTCTCTGCTCACTGGCTGCAATTTCCATCTATCTTTTTTGTATTCAGAGTTGAGCCCCTGATCTCTCTGATCTATTGTGGTAATATTGATACCTGATTCGGTAGTCCTGAATAAAATCTTTCTTACTGTTTTAACAATTGTCAGAATGATTTTTTCTTTAAGAATGTCATCAGTGCAGAGATTGAGGAACTCTGGGCTAAAGTAGTGTTTGGTACCTGTATGAATTCAGCGACTACCTCTACAAATGACCGCAGCAACTTCCTTCCCTCTGGGGTTCCAGTTTTAGGGAAGGGGAACTGACCAACACAAACATGTACTAGGGAACAGTTGTCTTGAGACCTTGGAAGAGGCGAGTTGTAAGGATATTTTACCCCAAGATCTCCAGGGTAGGGGAGGGTGGTTTGGATAGGGATAGCTGTGTTGTGTTTGGCCCTAACTCTACTCCCTGGGTATCCGTAAAAATGAAACAAGGTTGATTTTCTGTCTAGGGGGATTTCATCATCAACCTTCCTTCTTTCTTATTGTTTTTCTCCCTGTTGGTATCTTTATTACAAGAAGAAGCCTTGCAGTCTTCATTTTAAGGTAAAATACAGAAAGACAAATATGTGAGCTTGTTAAAACAGATTTAAACAGTTATTAAGCAACGAATAGAAGTGATTATATCTACCCTGGTTCTTATTTAGAGGTGTGGTTGAAGAGAATAAGAGAGTACATGGGGTCTGAATATGTGTGTCTTTATTTTAAGCTAAAAATTAGGGAGGTTAGAGATCTTTATTCATGGGTGAGAGGCAAGAGAAAGCTAAAGACAAAGGAAAAATTTCAGAGCTGTGACTTGACTCACACTTCTTATATATCTGAGTCCCAGAACCTCTTTTTTTTTTTGCCTACTTGTTTCCTAAGAATTGAAGCCCCTGAAGCCTATTCTATCTGTGTGGCTTTGAAATTAACTAAAGCTTTCTTCTCTGGGCTAAAAGCTAGATCCTGTAACCTACCTTTTGGTCTTAATTTCGCTACCTTATTTTTACTGGAAGCCAGATCTGCCCAGTACAAGTTCAGCTTGGTTAACTGAACCACTCTACTTGATGATTCCAGTTGTTCTATATCTTGAACTTTCCTTGACCATGTTATTCCTGACCAGATTCTGAAATATGATTTCGTAAAGTAAGCATAGTTACACACTGGCCACAAAGTCCTTGTGCATGCCAGCCGAACTTACATCTGCATCCCTATATTAGTTCGTTCTCATGTTGCTAAT
>NW_016108115.1:190815-196200 GCF_001604975.1 Cebus imitator | reverse complement strand
ATATCTGAGACTGGGTAATTTGTGAAGGAAAAAGATTTAATTAACTTACATTTCAGCATGGCTGGGGAGGCCTCAGGAAACTTACAATCATGGTGGAAGGGGAAGCAAACACGTCCTTCTACACATGATGGCAGGAAGGAGAAGTGTAAAAGGGGGAAAAGCCTTTTATAAAACCACCTGATCTCATGAGAACTCACTCACTATCACGAGAATAGCATGAGGGTAACCTAAGATTAAATTACCTTTCACCAGCTCCCTCCAATGACATGTAGAGATTATGGGAACTCTAATTCAAGATAGGATTTGGATGGCAACACAGCCAAACCATATTCCCCTGCATTCTCCACATAGATTCTACTTTTTATCTCATTTTCTTTTGGAAGTCTTTCATTTTAATAATTAGAAGTCATTAGAGCAGACCCTGCTACTATATATAGGTCTTTGATTGTTGTCAGGTAGAATATTTGCATAGAGATATTATGGCCACTATCAGGCCTATATTAGAGAATGTTTTGATGACTTGTAATTGACAACATAGGAAATTTTCAGAGGAAATGGGGAAATTTTAAAATTTAGGCAGAGAAAGGAAGGAGATTTGTACTTCGCAGAATAGGGGACTTTATGGTCACTCCTTAATTTTCTAGACCTGAGCAGGACTATTTAGGTGTCCTGGCAACTCAATAAAAGAAGACAACTGTTAAGTAACTAGGCATAATCTACTAATTTACTATTTGTTATTAAGTTCATAGCTAAAGAGAATTATCTTTTTTATTCTTGGATTGTATCGAGATCAGCCGTTCTCAAAAACAAAAAAACAACAAAAAAACTGACTTTGGACAGCCTGCCTGGATTTGAATCCTGACTCTGCCCCATGTCACTTGGGGAAAGTTACTTATCTTCTCCTTGCCTCAGTTTCCTCAGTGATAAAGTGAGAAAAATAATAGTATAGCTACCTCATAGGGTTGTTGTGAGGACTATATTTGTTTATATGTCAAGTAATTTAAGCAGTGCAGGCCACATTGTAACTGCTATTGAAGCCTAAGGTATTATTAATAGTATTCATTGTGGCCTTAGAGTTAAGGCCCTAATCTAGCCAAAGATATTTTTAGATCATTCCAGGAAATATGTTCAGATATTTCCAGGAAAAAAATCTTAAAAAAAAACCCGAATTCTTAAATCAGAAAGATAAATAAAATTGTTGGAGGTGTTAAATTATACATTTTTCAGATAGGTTGCTCACCATGGACACACTAGCATATGCTTTTATGTTTAAAGTATTTTTAGCTGACAAAAATTGCCGATGCACTGAAAAGTACTGCTGTGTTGGTTAAAATGGCATTCATTTAAATTCAAGTTTCACTGTACAAATATTGATTTGCTAAAGAGCATAGGTGTGAAGCTCCCTGTGGGATTTCGATTGGACATAGATAACAAAATATACAGTTTGAATTTTGGTGATATCAGCAGTAATAAAGGCAATATAAATACCCATATTTAGGTTATTTTATAAAATAAACTTGCCATATGTAGAGGAGGCCGTGTTCCATCATTTTGTTAGGTAGACATGAGTTCAGAAGATTGGGCATTTTAAATAAACATACTTATACTATTTAGATGTATAGAAGCAGATGTACCGAAATCTCAAATGAAATTTGCTTTCCTAAAATAGCAACAGAAATTCCTAAAATTCTATCTTCACATTTATCTTCAAAATGACTGGTATTTTGTAATGTGTGTTTATAATCAAGTGCACCTGTTTTAATATGTGTGTGTTCATATATAAAAGAAAGTAACTGTGGTAGAAAACAAAGTTAGGAAAGAGATTATGGATTTCTTTTTATTTTTTAAATAAAAATATAGCTCCTTTCTCTAAAAATGTTTTTCTTTAAACACAGCAGAAAATCTGAACAGCATTCTGCCAGTTGATTTTTTTAAAAGGATGAAACAGATGCTTCATTGATCCTTGATATGGTTATTTCTGTGGCTAGTTTTCTACATGAGGGGGAACCATTTGATTAATTACCATTAACTGTGACATATCCTGCGGGTAGTGAAATTTTTTGTGTGTATTTATTTTCTTCTTTTTTTGAATAAATTAGTAGCTTTGTAAACAGGTTCCAGTAAAATTGTATGCTGGAATACTTAGTGGAAAATCAATGCATTTTCTATAAAAGCATAGGATGGCAGGGTTGTCAAGTACTTAGGTGGTACTCAGAGATGTAGTGGCCTGCCACTATCTGTAGGATCTGAGTCTCTAACTTGTCTTTTGTGGGAAGCTTGTGTTAGGTCCTGGTAGTGCCTGTACATCATCAAGGTGTTTACTTAGGCTTAGAGCTTTACTCTGTTGCCACTAATACTAGTGTGCATATGAAGCCAATCCAAGATTAAATTGCTTTGATTTTGGTAACCCCTACTCTTGGCTGTCTGGTCACTCAGGGCATCATTGTTGCTGTTTATTAGATTAATGCATCTGATAAACTGGGGTAAAAATATAACGTGATGTGCTTTTGCACACTTTTTTTTTACTTGATTTTTAAAAATGCTATACGTGGCTGGGCACAGAGGCTCATGCCTGTGATCTCAGTATTTTGGGAGGCCGAGGTGGGTGGATCACCTGAGTTCGGGAGTTTGACACCAGCCTGGCCAACATGGTAAAACCCTGTCTCTACTGAAAATACAAAAATGATCTGGGCGTGGTGGCAGGCACCTGTAATCTGAACTACTGGGGAAGCTGAGGCAGGAGAGCTACTTGGGAGGCTGAGGCAGGAGAATCACTTGAACCCAGGAGGTGGAGGTTACAATGAGCTGTGATTGTGCCATTCCATTCCAGCCTGGGAGAGAAGAGCGAAACTCGATCTAAGAAAGAGAGAGAGAAAGAAAGAAAGAGAAAGAGAGAAAGAAAGGAGAGAGAAAGAAGAAAGAAGGAAAGAAAAGAAAAGAAAGAAGAAAGAAAGCTATATGTTAGGTAGGCGGGTATCAATTGTGATAAAATAAGGTTAAGTGACTTGACCAAGGCCGTTAAATATTATGTGACACAACAGAATCTCAAATGCAGTCCTTCTCATCCCTTCAAACCATATTCTTAAAAATACATTGTTGGATTTGATTTGCTAATATTTTGTTGAGGATTTTGCATCTATTTTTATAAGAGTTATTGGTCTATAGTTTTATTTTCTTATAATGTCTTCGTCTGCTTTTGGTATTAGGATAATGCCGGCCTCATAGAATAAGATAGGAAGAAATTCCTCTGCTTCTATTTTCAGGAAGAGATTGTAGGGAATTGATATAATTTCCTTCTTTAGTGTTTGGTAGAATTTACCAGTTGAATATATCTTGGCCTGGTGCTTTCTGTTTTGGAAGCCTACTTTTTATTAATGTAATTTCTTTAATATACATGTAGGCCTCTTAAGATGATCTGCTTCACCTTATATGAGCTTTGGTATATTATGTTTTTCAAGGAATTGGTCCATTTCAGATTATCAAATTTTGGGCATAGAGTTGTTCACAATACCCCTTAATTATTCTTTCAGTGTCTAAGGAATTAGTAGTGATAGTCCAACTTTCATTTGCAATATTAATACTTGATGTTTTCTATGTTTTTTTTCTTAGTTAACCTGGCTAAAAGATTAACATTTTTATTGATATTTTCAAATAATCAGCTTTTGGTTTAGATGATTTTCTCTATTGATTTTCTGTTTTTGATGGTATCAAATTGCATTAATCACATGGTTTTTTGTACGTTAGCACAGTTGTACATTTTCCAAGATCCAGCTGGAGAGGATTCTTGTTCCTACTGATAAAAATGATATACAGTGGGCTTCTAGTGGTAAAGGAGGGTGAAAAGTGAAAAAGGAATTAAGCATTGGCTGTTGAGTTATTCTTGCATTCTTTGGTTAACTTTGCTCATTTTCAAAATAGATTTGAAGCTGACAATAAAACACAAAAATACAATTGAACTATTATTACAAGGATAAAATTATGTTTTAAAATGGAGAAAACAGTTGTATTAGAAGGCTAGTTCTGTCAAGTATTAGTAATTCCCCTGGTCTAAGAAAGCAACTGGATAGGATATCATTTTAGATTAAGATTTCTGATAAGTGCTGTAATTTAATATAATTGATTGAAAGCAAGCTGATACTATATAAGGAAAGTTAAAGAATTTATGTTAAGTATTATTACCCCAATGGTGGATTATCTCATCATTGCACAGAGATGGGCTGCAGTTACCCCTGTAGGCAGGTTGCTTACTTACCATACAGGTTAGTAATATGACATTCACTTTTATTTTCCTGCTATTTATATTCCATCTTGTCCTTCCCCAAAATTGAGGTAGTGAATATAAATGTAAGATATGAAAGATAAAACTGTCAAGGTGAAAATAAGGGAATATCATAAGCTAAAACCCATGGAAATGCTTTAATAAGGTCTGCCCCTGTTTCTGGTTATGGATCATAAATTTGTATCTAAGCTTTATAGGAACAGCTGGATCAAATAAAAGGAGACACAAATTGAAACCTCACATTGATGTAACAGCAGGTATTTTGAGGGGGCTAAGCCTCACTCAGGCTGAAGTTAGATTCTGAGTTTATATATAATAATTTATTTATCCATTCATCTGTTGATGGACGTTTGGATTGTTTCACTTTTTGGTTATTTGTGAATCATGCTGCTATGAACATTCACAAACAAGTATTTGTTTGAGTACCTGTCTTCAGTCCTTTTGGATACATAGCTAGGACTAGAATTGCTGGATTATGTGGTAATTCTATATTTAGCTTTTTGAAGAACCACCAAACTTTTTCACAGTGGCTACACTGGTTTACATTCCCATCACCAATGTGCAAGTGTTTCCATTTCTCCGTATCCTCACCAACACTTGTTATTTTCTATATTCTTTTTCCATTTATTTATTTTATTGCATTTTGGGTTTTGGGGTACATGTGAAGAACATGCAAGATTGTTGCATAGGTACACACGTGACAGTGTGATTTGCTGCCTTCCTCCCCATCACCTACGTCGGGCATCTCTCCCCTTGCTATCTCTCCCCAACACCCCGCTCCCCACCGTCCCTACCTTATTTCCCCCCAACTGACCCCAGTGTGTAGTGCTCCCCTCCCTGTGTCCATGTGTTCTCATTGTTCAATACCCACCTATGAGTGAGAATATGCGGCGTTTGATCTTCTGCTCTTGTGTCAGTTTGCTGAGAATGATGGTTTCCAGGTTCATCCATGTCCCTACAAAGGACACAAACTCATCGTTTTTGATGGCTACGTAATATTCCATGGTGTATATGTGCCACATTTTCCCTGTCCAGTCTATCATCGATGGGCATTTGGGTTGGTTCCAGGTCTTTGCTATTGTAAACAGTGCTGTAATGAACATTTG
>NW_016108115.1:186972-189220 GCF_001604975.1 Cebus imitator | reverse complement strand
CTTCTTCACAGAACTGGAAAAAACCACCTTAAACTTCATATGGAACCAAAAGAGAGCCCGCATAGCCAAGTCAATTCTAAGCAAAAAGAGCAAAGCGGGAGGCATCACACCACCGGACTTCAAACTATGTTACAAGGCTACAGTAATCAAAACAGCATGCTACTGGTACCAAAACAGACATACAGACCAATGGAACAGAACAGAGGTCTATTTTCTTTAATTTAAAATTTTAATTTTTTAAATTATGACAATTGTAGTGGGTAAAAGGTTTCATGGTTTCCATTTGTATTTCTTTGATAATCAAAGATATTGTACATTTTTTCATGTATTTTGTGTTGGTTATTTGTATATGTACTGTGGAGAAATGCCTATTCAAGTTCCTTTGCTTATTTTTGAATTGAATTGTTGGTCATTTTGTTGTTGTCAGAGTTTTATAAATATATTCTGGATATTAAACCTTGATTAGAACAACTGGTTCTCAAGAAAAACTGCAAAGTCTACAAAAAAACACAAAAGTAGGGGCCATTCATAGGAAAAATAGAAATGGACGGAAACCATCTATGAGAAGATCCAAATATTAGACTTACTTGACAAAGACTTTAAATTGTGTATGCTGAGAGAGTTGAAAGAAACCATGGATAAAGAACTGAAGAGTCCAGGGACAATGGCTCATGCCTGTAATCCCAGCACTTTGGTTGATCAATGTGGGAGGATCTCTTGAGCCCAGGAATTTGAGACCAGTCTGGTCAACATAGGGAGAATCTCTGTCTCAAAAAAAAAAAAAAAAAAAAAATTGGCCAGATGCAGTGGCACATGTCTGTAGTCCCAACTACTGGGGAGGATTGCTGAGGTGGGAAGATTGCTTGAGGCTGCAGTGAGCTGTGATCGTGCCACTGTGCTCTAGCCTGAGTGATACAACAAGACCTCATCTCAAAAAAAAAAAAAAAAAAAAAAAAAAAAAAAAAAAAAAAAAAAAAAAAAAAAAAAGAACTAAAGAAAACCAGGAGAACAATGCATGACCAAGTAGGTAATTTCAGTCAAAAGATAGAAATTATAAAGGAAACCCACGTAAAAATTCAGGAAACTTTTAGATAGGGCAACAGAAATCACCCATTCTGAGGAGTAGAAAGTAAAAAGAACAAAGAAAAATAAGCAGAGCTTAAGGGACCTATCAGATACCATTAAACTTAAAACATATGCATTATGGGAATCCTAAAAGAAGAGGGGAAAGGGGCAATATGCTAGACATTGAGTACAGAAGGAGAGTTTCATTTGTGGCCGTTCAGTTTATTGCAGATGCTCTTGAACAATACATAATTTTGCTTTCAATTCATAGCACGCAAGGACAACTAAAAACATTCTACTGGGTGCAGACCAGAGAGTGCTAGAGAGATATCATTTCTCTGTCTTCATGCAGTCCTTACATGGTTGGTGTTGGCCAGTATTTTCAATACAGGTAAAGAAATGAAATGACTGTTACACTGAAACATCTGGCTTACTACATTAACTTCATGTTCTTCTTCTGAAATTGGAATGGGCTCCATACGTTTCTCCACATCTGCCCCTTATTTGTCTTTGAGAAAACAAATAAAAGTTCCACCGAAATTCTGTAACCAAATTCCAAGTTCAGTTGCTCACCACTTGCAGAGTCCAATTATTAAGAGTGAGATTGAGTATAAAGAAAATGACTTTTTATTCCAAAGCTCGTTTGGGGGAAGAAGTACAGGCCTTTGCATTACGGGTATTGCTCTGCTTTTGGAGCAGACAGCAGGGGCTTTTAAAGGGTAGACTTGGCATGAATGGCATACAGGGGAGGGAGTGAGCAAGTGAGGGTCTGTATGACTCACTTTGGTACCTTATCTACCAGGGGTTGAGCTGGTGCCATCATGGGCAGAACTAGTTTGTTAAAGTGGTCATTGTCTCAAGATACTCTCCAGGGAGGATGTGGAGAAATAGGAACACTTTTACACTGTTGGTGGGAGTGTAAATTAGTTCAATCTTTGTGGAAGACAGTGTGGCGATTCCTCAAGGACCTAGAAATAGAAATTCCATTTGACCCAGCAATCCCATTACTGGATATATACCCAAAAGATTATAAATTTTTCTATTATAAGGACACATGCACACATATGTTCATTGCAGCACTGCTTACAATAGCAAAGACTTGGAACCAACCCAAATGCCCATCGATGATAGACTGGACAGGGAAAATGTGGCACATGTACACCATGGAATACTATGCAGCCAT
>NW_016108115.1:141562-186172 GCF_001604975.1 Cebus imitator | reverse complement strand
TAGGACATACTAGGTTCGAAAGGCCTGCTTTATTGTAACAACACCAGACTTTCTATATAGCATAGACTGCCTGTGAGCAGATCTTAACCTCAAACCCTTTGTTCTTAGATCCTCCATCAATTGTGTTCCCTTCCTTAGGAATCAGAATTCCACTCAGATTTTCTTTGAATGCAGAACAATAGAATGCCCCCTGGGTGCATGAATCCCAGCTATATATAAATGTTCTCCAACTTGTTATGTGATTATATTTTTACAGACGATAGCCCAAAGAGAAAACTTCTATACCAAATTAGCCTCACCAACAGTAACTCAAAATCAACTATTTTAAACCTATTCCCTTTAGTCTGGTGATTCTCCTCAATTACATTTTAAAGTATATATCTCCATACATTTAACTGGAATAGCATCTCTCAGGGAAAATTTTAGCAACTCACTTATCCTCAAACATTTATCAGGAACAAGCTACAATGCTTGTACAGTTGGCCACTGATCATTTCCACACTGAGATTTTTTTTTCCTCTGGCCATGATGGGTTATTTAGTAATAACAGTTTTGGAAAAATTCTAGGTTAGACTTTACATGATATGCCCCCCAGCATGGAACACTGGAGCCTCAGTAGTTTATTAAGCCAGGTATTTAAGTGAATAGAAAAGAAAATCAGGACTGTATCCCTGGATACTTCCTCAGACAGTATATTAATCAGCATGTTTGAAGTTATACATGATAGAAATCCAAGTCAAACGTGTTTAAGCAAAACAAGAAATTTATTAGCTTATCTAGCTAGGAAGATTTTATTTCATTTGAGACAATGTCTTGCTCTGTTGCCTTAAGCTGGAGTACAGTGGCACCATCTCGGTTCACTGCAACCTCCTCCTCCTGGGTTCTAGATTCTCCTGCCTCAGCCTCCTGGGTAGCTGGGATTATAGGCATGTGCCACCATGTCTGGCTAATTTTTGTGTTTTAGTAGAGACAGGGTTTCACCATGTTGGCCAGGCTGGTCGTGAACTCCTGACTGCACGTGATCCACCTGCCTTGGCCTCCCAAAGTGCTAGGACTATAGGTGGGAGCCACTGCACCTGGCCTGGGAAGAAATTTTAATCCATAAAACAGAAGAAAACTGTCAGGACTCTACTTTCAGAAAAATTCATTTGCTCTCACCCACTACCCACCCATCCAGTCTCTGTTTGTCTCCATGTCTCCTTGCTGAATAGCTTCCCTCTCCTACTCCATGTATGTCCTCCATGTGATCCAGGAAATAAGCTCCAGGCTACAATTTGTCCTGTACTTCCATCCACTAGATTGTATCACAGAAGTTCTAGGGAGGGTTCTCACTTGTCTAATGAGATCATTTGCTTTTCCCTGAACGCATCACCATAGCCTGGAAAATGGGGATCTCTGATTAGCTAGGCCTGGGTCACATTGCCTACTTTTGTGACTAGGAATGGAAGACAGGAATTCGGGAGGCCATAGACAAACATGATTATTATCCCTATAAAACTACATGAAATAAGAAAGGAGTCCCCAAATGGAAGGGGCTGCTATTACCAAATGGCAATGAGAGAAAAACATTCAGGACAGCTGTAGTCATTACCTATTACAGTCTACCATCGGCCCCTTCTGTGCAGAGGTGAGGTGGCCACTTATTCAGATGTCATTGCTAGACTTCTTAAAATTTTTAGGAAGGGGACAGCAATCTGTCACTCAGATGACCATTGTGAAGTATATAAATATATTCTTGATTAGTAATTTTGAATAATTGAACTCTGAATGTTCACAAAAAAGAAAAATCTTTAATTCTCTACTGTTTAGTCTTCATCAAAAGCTTAGTTTTAAGAAATAACATTCAAGTGGGCATGGTGTGAGCATATAGTCCCAGCTACTCAAGGCTGAGAAGAAAGGACACTTGA
Source organism: Cebus imitator (assembly GCF_001604975.1). Classification (NCBI taxonomy): domain Eukaryota; kingdom Metazoa; phylum Chordata; class Mammalia; order Primates; family Cebidae; genus Cebus; species Cebus imitator. Next base: position 184,265 of record NW_016108115.1, on the reverse strand, counting down.
GACCAGGAGTTCAAGATCAGTGTTGGCAACATAGTGAAAATTTTTTAAAAAATTAAAGGAAGATTACCACAAAGGGTTTGCTGTCAATCTATGACTACTGGTTACAACAGCCAGTCTACCCTTCTTTATTTGTTGAATGAGGTTTTGGGAAATGGGGGAAAGGAACTTTTTTCTTGAGATAGAGTCTCACTCTGTCACTTAGGCTGGAGTACAAGGCTCACTGCAGCCTCGAACTCCTGAGCTCAAGTGATCCTCCCACCTCAGCCTCCTGAGTAGCTGGGTCTATAGCACATGCCACCATGCATGGCTAATTTTTTCATTTTTGTAGAAATGGGTGTCTCACTGTGTTGCCCAAGCTGGCCTCTAACATCTGACCTCAAGCATTCCTCCTGTCAGCCTCTCAAAGTGCTAGGATTATAGTGTGAGCCACTGTGCCTGGCCTAAATGGGAGAAAGAAATTAACCTGGGTGGTGAGTAGGTAGAGAGGGGACTATTTTTTGAACAGGATAGTTAATATAGTATTTACAATGACTGCAAGGCTACACTGAGTTTTCTAAACTTTGTTAAGGAAGTATTTTCACTAAATATAAAAAAAGTATATTGCAGTATACTAAGTCTATTTATGTTACTATAAAGAAATACCTGAAACTGGGTTATTTATAAAGAAAAGGGGTTTATTTGGCTCATGATTCTGTAGGCTGTAGAAGAACATGGCACTAGCATCTGCTTCTGGTGAGGGCCTTGGAAAGCTTCTACTCATTGTGGAAGGTGAAGGGAAGCCGGTATATGTGGAGGTCACATGGTGAGAGAGCAGAAGCAAGACAGAGAGGGGAGGGAGTACCAGGCTCTTTTTAACAATAAATTCTTGTGGGAATTAAGTGTGGGAAGTTATTCACTCCTGAGAAAATGGCACCAAGCCCTTCATCAGGGATCCACCCTCATGATCCGAACACCTACCTCCCACCAGGCCCCACCTCCAATATTCGGAATCAGATTTCAACATGAGACTTGGAGGGGACACATATGTAAACTATATCACATACCTTCAAAGAGTGCTGAATTTTGAACATAAAAATATGAAACCAGTTTTGTAATATGGGAAGAGATTTAGAATTGTGGTAATTATTTCTTAAATTTATTTACAAACATCTTTACTTCCTGGGACAGAGGACAAATCTTCCCACTTCAACAAAAAATAAATCAAATTTGACATTCTATTAGCATGTAAGGCAAAAATGAGACTTTCATAATCGTCCATAATCTTGAACACAAGGTAGTTGTTTCTGGTTGAGATTTCCTACACAGAGTAGCACTGCTTCATTCAGTCTTGCATTCTACTACCTCTGTTTATGCTGTGAAAGCCTTCCCCCCAACTTTTTCTTTTGAGCCAGGGTCTCACTCTGTCACTCAGTCTGGAGTTCAATTGGCATGACCACAGCTCACTGCAGCCTTGATCATCTCCCGGGCTCAAGTGATCCTTTCAGCTCAGCCTCCTAAGTATCAGGGACCGCAGGGTTGCACCACCACACCTGGCTAATTGTTAATTTTTTTTGTAAAGAAAGGGTCTTGCTATGTTTCCCAGGCTAGTCTCAAATCCTTGGGCTTGAACAGTCCTCCTGCTTCGGCCTCCCAAGTGCTAGGATCACAGGCATGAGCCACCAGGCCTGGCCATTTGCTGCGAAAGCTGTATCTAAGTTTTAAAAAGAAAATAATAAGGAATGAGTGAGAAAGAGAAAATAAGAAAAAAGTTTAAAAAGAACTTTTTTTAACCTAGATTTTTTTTTTATTATTAATCTAGTTGATTTCCCCCCCTTCCATTTAATATGTGTATTTATTAGCATTTGATAATTAAGGATTATCTAGTGCATTTTATTTTCATATCATTATACATTGTCAAGTGGTGTGGCAGATGATCTTAGATGCATACTGTATTTTGTAAGATATGCTTTCTTGGCTATTAAATGAACAAGGGCATCTATGATGTTTTTGATATTTATTTTCAAAATTGTAATGACCCATAGAAAAACCCCACTGCTCTCTTCATCCCCCACCTCCTCATTGTTTAAACACATTAAGAACCACAGTTCTGTCCTCTGAGAGAGACATAGAAATATTTACAGGGATAGAGGGGACCAGGAACTGAAAAGAATGGTAAAGGCTAGTGCTTTCCAGAGAGATTGTGTTATATATTATTTGAACAGGGGAGGTAAATGTTGCTGATCCTGGAAGCGGGAGTAGTACTGAACTTAGAGTCTCTTTCCTGAGGCATTTTGAATCTGAAGGATTCAGAAGAATAAGATAGAATATCCCATGAAAACTGAAGAGGCTATTTTGAGGTAAAGACTGGAGGAGATGGTACAGGAAGACTGAGCAATCAGGCAGACCTTACCCAGCAGGTTGATGGAAGGCTTGGAAGAGGCACAGCGATGGAACTAAGTAGATAAAGTAGGACTTATATAATAGGATTGCAGAATTTTACGTGTCTCTGTGCTTTTAAATTTTTATTTAATCTTAGAATATCTCAGAGAGATGCAGTATTTACCAATGGAAAACAACCACTTTTAGAACCTAATATCTGGGAAAGAACAAAGCAGGCATACTAATTTGGGGAGAAAGATTCCTGGGACTTGCCTTCATGTGCAGTCTAGTAATGTTAGGTGTAGTGAGTTCTCCTTTGGTTACTGATTCTGGGATTGTTAGTCTCTTTCTCTGAACTGGGATCTGGCCCATCTAGAAGTTTTCCGTCAGAACACAGGAGCTAGGAATATGTGGCTGTCGGTGGCCCCAGGGTCCCAGGCTGAAGCTATAGGTAAATGATGAGGAGTGAGAAAGAACAGGCTGCCTCTTCTTACCCTGTAGGTGAACAGTAGCACACCTTCTGTTGATAGCCATTGGTTAAACAAAAAAATTCAGCAATATACTTGCATAGAAAGGCTCTCAGAATCAAGGTTTGACACTTTTACTCTTGTAAAGCTTAGAATCATAGGCTTACCAAAAATAGATAACTTGGATTTGGAACCCACTAAGTCCTGGAACCAGGTAAAGCTGGTTTCTTGGGATTGGCTTGACCCTGTCAGACACAGAGCAGAGCAGACAGCCTGTTCAAATATTGGGAAAGTCTATTTTTCTACTAGTCAGCTTTTACATACTCTCCTTCTCTCCAGCCAGCCCTCCCTAAAAATTACCCACAATGTTGAAAGAACATTCCTCTTAAAACTTCTGTCCCAAAATAAATCTAGGAAACCCTTAAAACAACAGTTTTTCCTACATTTCATTTTGGATGAAATTTCTCTTTTTGGGCAGGTGTTAGACATTCTTAAGGAAGAATATAAACAGTGCTAGGGTGGGGCTTCCCATGTACAAATGAATACTAAATAAATATTACTTGAGGAGAGTACATGAGCTGGGAAGCAAACTGATTCAGTCACTGGCATCACAGGAAGCATTTATTAAGTTATTTACCTTCATGGGGCACTGAGCCAAGGATTCTACAAACTATATTAGCAGATATGACTTCTGACCGTGGAGACAGAGGGCACCATTTGTGAGCCCATTTTTGTGTGAAATGTACCTCTGTTGTCATTCTTAGTTGAAACACAAATAGTGTTTCAACTATTTGGGGCAGGGAATAATGGTGGCAAGTAGAAGGCTAGCATTCAGTTAGACTGCACCTCAGGTGCCTCCTTTGTTTATTCCACATTCCTTTCCCTTTGAGCTGCTGGAAGTACTTTAAAAATACTGTCTTTATGTTTTGTGCAGGTATTTATACATTTGAAGAAATTAATTTCCCCCCCCACTACATATCTCCCTGAAATATTATGATCTGGATTGGAAACATCAGCTTGGTCAAGGAATGATTTATCTTTCTTTGTTGGGCAGGAACCTTTTAGGAGGTCTAATAATTTTCTTATAATCTAAAGTATCATTAAAACATGGTGGGTCCTGGACAGGGTTGGGAACTGGGAGGAGAGATTGCTCTCAGGCCCTTTCTTTTTCCACACTCCTTTTAGCTCCCTTGCTTTACACATATCCTGGGACCCTCCCTGCCAGCTTTTTTTTTTTTTTTGGAGTCAGAGTCTCACTCTGTCATCCAGGCTGGAGTGCAGTGGTGCAATCATGGCTCACTGCGTCCTTGAGCTCCTGGGCTCAAGTGATCCTTCCATTTCAGCTTCCTGAGTAGCTGGTACTACAGGTGCATGCTACTGTGCCCCGCTAATATTTTTTAAATTTTTTGTAGAGATGGGGATCTTACAGACCAAGCTGGTCATAAACTCCTGGCCTCAAGGCTGTCCTCCCATGTTGGCCTCTCAAAGTGCTGGAATTTATAAGCATGAGCCACCATGCCTGGCCCTATCAGCATTTTAAAAGAGATTTTTAAATTTTGAAATAATTTAGATTTACAGGAAAGAAAAATAGTATGGAGAGTTTTTGTATACCATTCACCCAGCTTCCCTTAATGTTAACCTCTTATTTAACCTATCAGTTTGATACATGATTTCTACTGAATGCAGTTTTTGAACCTGATCTGTCCTAGAGATCTTACTGTACTTAGGATTCAGCATTGACGTGGTTCCTTTTTCTTGCCTTCAAGGAGCTAGCAATCTAGTAGTGGGTATTAGTGACTTAATGTTTTATCTTCTCATAATAACCTTTAATGTTTTTCTGGTAACAGCAGTAAGGAATCTAAAGGTAATAGTTTCTAGAGATCAAGTTTTAGCTACAGTGGAATCTGGATGAAGGAGACATTTTTGAATTGAGAGTCTTTGTGGGGACTCTTGAAATGGCTGTTTATTTATTGATTTTTCTATTCATTTAGCATTTATTGACTGTCCCATATGTGACAAACACTATACTAATCTTTGGAGATACTAAGTTGAATTTCAAGATGTAGCTCTTGTTTTTAAAGACCTTATCATCTTTTGGGGAAATAACAATTGCAAAACAATATGGAAATGTGGTGGTAGAGGTAGTTACAGGCTGCTGTGGAAAAACATGGAAGGAGACCCTGAAACCCAGCCTGATATGACAAATCGCCATTACAACCTAATCTAGCTCTCTATCTAGCTCCAGCTAGATAGAGAGCTCTTTGGAGACTGTGAAATAATATGTAATAGTACTTAAATAGTACTATTACTTATTACTAAAATAGTAATTAAGATGGCCTAGGTAAATTCAGGGAACTGTCAGTCCTTTGGTATTTTACAAATGGGTAATATATTATTCCTCTATGGGGTAGAGTTAAAATAGTCATTAAATGCACCAATATGATAATTTTGGTTGTCTTCCCATCCCTTTTTCTGTGCATACTTTTACCTTTATAAAACTTAAATGTGGTTACTTTGTAGATGCTGTTTTATATCCTGCCATATATATGTTCATGCACTGCGTGATGACACCTAGGTCAATGATAAACGGAACATAGAACTGTGGTCCCCTAAGATTACAATGGACCTGAAAAACTCCTACCTTCTAGTGATGTCCTGATGATTCTGACCATGTGCAGGGCTAGGTTAATGTGTGTGTTTGCGACTTAGCTTTTAAGAAAAAAGTTGAGAAATTAAAATAAATTTTAAAATTTAAAAATCCAAGAAAGCTTATAGAATAAGTGTATAAATAAAATATTTTTGTACAGCTGTACAGTCTGTATTTTAGGCAAAGTGTTAATACAGAGAGTCAAAAAGTTAAAAAAATTGAAAAGTTTATACAGTAAAAAAGTTATAGTAAATTAAGGTTAATTTATGATTGAAGAAAGAAAATATCTTAAGAATAAATTTAGTGTAGCATAGGTGTACAGCTTTTATAAAGTCCACAGCAGTGTACATCATGTCCTAGGTCTTCACATTTACTCACCACTCACTCACTGACTCACCCAGAGCAACTTCCTGTCCTGCAAGCTCCATTCATGGTAAGTGCCCTAAGCAGGTGTACGACTTTTTATTTTTTATACTGTGTTTGTACCTTTTCTATGTTTAGATAGGTGTAGATACATAAATACTTACCATTATGTTACAGTTGCCTACAATGTTCATTACTACCATGCTGTACAAGTTTGTAGCCTAGGAGCAATAGGCTATACCACATAGCTTAGGTATGTGGTAGGCTGTACTATCTAGGTTTGTGAAAGTGTACTCTATGATGTTTGCACAATGAGAAAATCATCTAAGGATGCATTTCTCAGAAAGTATCCCTATTGTTAAGCAACGTACGACCATATGTGTTTTCATATACTCTTCATGTTTCAGCGGACATTCTTCTCATACTATGTTTTTCAACATTTTATCATGAAAAATTTCAAACATAGAGCATAATCGAAGAAATTTTATAGTAAAGAAGGACCTAACCCATTTGGGACCTAACCCAAATTCTACCATCAACATTGTTCTATACTTGCTTTATCATGTAACTGTTTATCTATCCTCCTTCTCCTCTCCTCTTTTCTCCTCTCCTTTTCTTTTTTCTTTCTTTTTCTCCCTTCCTCCCTACCTTCCTCTCTCTCTCCCTCCCTACCTTCCTCCCTCTCTCCCTCCCTTCTCCCCTCCCCCCTCCCTCCCTTCTCATCCCTCTCCCCTCCTCTCCCCTTTTCTTTCTTTTGAATGTAGTGGTGCAATCATAGTTCACTGCCACCTTGAATTCCTGAGCTCAAGTGGTACTCCCACCTTAGTCTCCCCAAACCTGGGACTACAGGCATGCAGCACCATGCACAGCTAGTTTTTTAAAACTTTTCTTGTTATGACAAAAAATTGTTAATCCACAAAACATCGATATATTGTCCAAGCTGGTCTGGAGGTCTCGAACTCCTGGCCTCAAGTAGTTCTCCCACTTTATCCTCCCAAAGGCTGGAGCCACTGCATCCAGCTGCATCTTAATTTTTTTTATGCCTTTTAAAGTAAATTGCAGATTTCAGCAAATATTCTCTAAGTGCTTCAGCATATCATTAACATGAACTCAATATTTATTAATTTTTTTGATACAAAATTTGTACTCAAATGAAATGCATACATTTTAATTGTATATTTGCTGAGTTTTAATAAACACATATACCTGCATAACCCCAAATCTGTCATGATATAGAGTATATAACATCATCATCACCCTGAAAGGTTCCCTTCTGACCCTTCCCAGTCAATCCCTACTTTCCACCCTTCCAAAGACAACTGCTATTCTAATTTTTTCCACCATAGGTTAGTTTTGCTTGTTCTGTGCTTTTATGTAATTGAAATCATACAATATTGACTTTTTTATGTGGTAGTTTTTGAGATTTGTTCAGGTTGTTGTGTTTTAGCAGCTTGTTTTATATTGCTGAGTAGCATTTCATTGTGTGAATCACAGTTTCCTTATTTTATTGATAGACAACTAGGGGTATTTTCATCTTTTAGCTATTATGAAAAAAGCTTCTATGAACTTTCTTCTACAAATCTTTTTGTGGATACATATATGTGTGTGTATGTAGTAAGTATAAATATGAATATGTGTATATATACACATCCACATTCATATATGTGTGTTTATATCTGTTTCTTTTGGGTAAATACTCAGGACTGGAATGGCTTGATGAGAGAGGAGGTTTATGTTTACCTTTGTAAGAAACTGGCAGTCCTGTTTCCAAAGTGGTGGTGTTATTTTACATTTTCACTCATAATATATGAGAATTTTGTTGCTCCACATCCTTTGGTTGTCAGTTTTAAACTTTGGTCATTTTTGTTGGTGGACAGTGGCATAGTGATACTGAGCTGATTTAAGCACTTACCGGTCATTTGTATATCTTCTTTTGTGAAGTGTCTAGCTACGTCTTTTTTCTATTAAATTGGGTTGAGTTGTTGGAGTTCTAAATTCAGATACCAGTCCTTTGTCAGATGTATGTTTTGTGGATCTTTATTCCCATTTTGTGACTTGCCTATTCTCTTTACTAATCATGTCTTTAATGAGAATTTTTTAATTTTGATAAAGTAATCTTTACTGTTTTTTAAAAATATTATTGCTTTCTATGGCCTGTTCCCACATGTCAAGATGATATTCTCCTGTGTTTTCCTCTAAAAGCATTGTGGTTTTAGCTTTTACATTTTTATCTGTATTATATCTCAAGTCAGTTTTTTTGACTGATTCTAGCTAGAAGTCAAGATTAATATCACTCCATATGGATATCCGGTTATTCCAGCTCCATTTGTTGAGAAGATTTTTCTTATGGTATTGCGTTGGTGCCTTTATTGAAAATCCTGATTGTATATGTGGGAGTCTATTTCTGTGACTCTTTCTGTTCTACTGGTCTACTCTGATTACTTTGGTTTTGTACCATTTCTAGTAGTGGTATATTGTATGAATGTTCCATAAATCGTATGCAATCACTGTGCCATTGTTGGACATTTTTAAGTTTATAATTTTTTGTTATTAAAAACTGTACTGTGATGTATATTACTCCTGTTGTTTAGTCTTCACTTGAATGCAGGTGGTACAAATAATTTATAAACAAAATTCAAGACAAATACGTACAAGTATAATATTTTTAGCTTTACATAATATAGTCTAATTTTTAGTTCAGTAACAAATGAGAGTGCCTGCTATTGGCCGGAAGGTAGAGTGAGTACTGTGACCAGCAGCCATGAAGTCCTTGTCAGCTGACAGAAGAAAATTCACTTTGCTTCTAAATGTCATTTATAGATTGTTGTTATTATACTGGCAACTTAAGAGTAGAGAAGTATAAAGAACAAAAACTTCAGAAAGGCTTGCTTAGAACTCACTGTTCTCCATGGGTCCCATAATACATTGTAAACATGTATTTGCATGCGTATCACATGATTGAAAATGGGAGGCAGATATTTGACCAATTGTTTAAAGGTATGCACTCAATTATGGAAACAGAAGAGTGGTCATAACTCATGTCCTATGTATTGTCACATGTGAGAGGTTATCTGTCTTGAGCGTTTTAATATAGTAATCAGAAAGGCATTTAGTTGTGTAAATGATCCCCGAGGTGCATGTTTTTATTTTATGTGTGTATAAATAAAATTACACCACTGCGTGAAGTGTTTGTAAATGTTTAGCTTCTTTATGTGACAGTTTATCCACTTAGAGGAACAATTTGTGGTATATAGGCCACCCTAGATTTTATTTTAAGTATTTGTGATCCTTTTCTTGGGGAAGATGGATTTTAAGGGAGAAACAGTCATTTTGGATGAATATTTAATAATTTTTTCATATTCTTGTCCATCTGAACAATGAAATAATTGTACATCGTAATATTATAAGAGGTTTTCTTGTGTTTATTGTAATAACAATATCTGTGATGGAAGGACTACTGTACTGGAAAACTACACTTTTCATAAATTATTTAATCATCTTTATGGTCTAATTAGGGTCTGATAACTGTAGCTTGTAGGAAGCTAGATTTTGGTAAAGCACAAAGACCAAGGACTATACCTAGAACAGTATCATAGGAACCTTGTGTAAGAATGGGTTATTCAGACTTTTATATATGCCTTCTAATTTGTCAGTAAATTAGAGGCTTCCTTTCTGGGTACATCAGCTATTTATTTATTATTTAAAAATTTTTTAGATACAGGGTCTTGCTCTGTCACGTAGGCTGTGGCATGATCACAGCTCACTGCAGTCTTGACCTCCAAGGTTCAAGTGATTCTTCCACCTCAGCCTCCCAAGTAGCTGGGACCACACACATGTGCCACCATGCCTGGCTACTTTTTAAAAAATTTTGTGGAGATGGAGTCTCCTCATGTTGCCCAGGCTCGTCTCAAACTCCTAGGCTCAAGTGACCCTCCCACCTTGGCCTCCCAAAGTGCTGGGATTACAGGTGTGAGCCACCATGCCTGGCTGATGTTGGTTATTTTTTAGCGAAATAAAAACTCTTATCTGTCTGAAACTTTCACTGTCACACTACGATCTATTATAAATCAGTGAGAATCTTTTGGCGGGTTGCCCCTTTTTCTCTCTTTCCTCCATGAAAGAACACAATGATGTGAGTTAAAAAAGCCGTTTATTTATCCTTCCTTCTAGCCCCAGTGCTAAGTCCAGCCTTCAGTGCTGATCCAGTTTCTAGGTCACTGTGGATACAGAGTATGGGGGCCACTCTAACCCACTTTAATCCCCTACCTGGATTCAAATAGTGAAATGGTTTGAAATAGAATTGTTGGTTTTAGTGTATTGGCTTTAACGTTTTGTAGAATGAATTGTCGGAGTCCTGGACTGAACTCAATCTCTGGTTAATTCTTGATGAAAAGATTTCTCCTTTTTCACAAAACCAAATGGACATCCTCAGTTGTTCTCTGTTCAGGAATCTCCCTGTGGAAAGTCAGTGGAGATTTAGCTAGGTTGGGAGAGAGGATAGTCACCACTGGCTGCTGATTACTATAAATTCCCTTCAGTATCCAATTTTTCACTTCCCTGCCAATTCTTCTATTGAGAAATAACCCAGAAAGTGGAACAGAAGAAAAACAAAAACAAAAACCCTCAAACAAGCTTAAGACAAATTTCATCCTTTGGCTCTCCAATCTTCTCATCTAATCAAATCATTTTCAGCAACTTTTGATAATGTGTGTTATTTGTATAAAATCAATTTGTGTGTCTTTTTTCTTTCATTCTATCTTACTTTCACAATAAGAGCTTGGGAGAGTGTATGCTCATGCAGTTCTAAAGTGGAAGCTTAAAACTAAGAACAGTTTGTTCTCCTTCTGTTCCTTTGTACTGTGATCCTTAACATCACTGTCAAGGAGAGTGTGTTTGGTTTTGTGATCAATTTAGCTGTCAGGGGTTTGTGATTTTCTGAGAGCTAACTCTTGCTGCTAATGAACATGATCATTTATACAGTGTCACTGTAGTATAGGCATGTTAAATAATTGATCAGGCCCTAGCAGGTAGAGAACGGCAAATGCAGTCCCTTTGTTGCTATGGTAATACATTTGGTTAGGGGGGCTGTTTGTCATTTAGACCACATGTATCTGGCACATGTGACATAATTGCCTGTGGTTGAGGTGGTTGCAGGAGAAAATCAACTTAAGAAGACATGACATTTTGAAGTAAATTAATGTATATTTCAGGGTTTTTTTGGGGCTTACCATTGTGGAGTGACTTATTCTTTTCTATTAAAAGGCTCATTCTCAGCTAATGGTAAGCATAGAGAATGAGTCAAGTGACAGATTTGTTTACTTGCTGACACAGTGGGATTTGTTCATTTATTGTATAAAATGGTTATTGTGTGAAGTTTACATTCCTCCCTCTATTATCCCCTGGAGCGCTCCCTATAAGTGAAATTGATGCCGCGTTTGTTAGGGATCCTGAAGGGAAAGGGCAACATATTCTCTCCTTTTGTTCTTTTTTTTTTTTTTTTAAACAATCACAAGTTTTTAAAGGTAGGGGCTATGTTTATGTATTCTTTCAACAAATATTTGTTGCCAGGTGCTCTTAGGGGTTGGCAGCACAGTGTGTGCAAAGCAGATATGGTTCCTGCCCTCATAGAGGTTAGACTGTGGTGGATTATGTTTGATTGTCTTTGGGTTTCTCCTTTAGCCCTATCCTTAGCCTTATCAAGAAATTTCTCAATACGTGTTTGTTGTGTTTAGAACAGTTTCTCCCTTTCCAGTCCAGTCTCTTAATGTATGTTTATTCCAATGATTTATTAATACTATTTGTGAAAAACCAACACAAAAGTAAATGAAAGCTTAATTGACATAAGCACAGCCCTTCCACTGATTCATGTCCTTCTTATCCTTCATTGTTTAGCCAAGTTCTACCTCTACTGTGATGCCATCCAAGCCAACAGTGATCTCTTTCTGGCTATTTTTTTACTCAGTCGATGTGACATATTTTGTCCTGTCTTTTAAAAATGTTATTACTTAATCTTTCATGTGTTCTTGCCATCACTCTTAGATGATTTGGGGCAGGGAAAAAGTTGACATTCAGTGGTCAAACCTCAGCATCTTCATTTTATACAGAAGTCAGGCCTATAGAAATTAAATGATGACAGGTTAATAAAAGAATCAGGACTGGTATCCAAATGTCTAGACTCCAAGATTCCTCATATTTACTCTTTGTCGGCCATTTCTGAGAGGAGGCACCAGCAACTGCCATGCTGTCAACTTCAAGTGGAAGTCTTGTAGGCATGGATGGTGAACAAGAGAGCTGATGCTAGGACGGACTTAGGCATAATGGGTTACAACAGTGGTTAGATAATGCAGAACTAAAGAATGCAGCACTTTATTAGGAGTTTTAATTTGACACATCAAGCAGTTGGAAACAATTGTAGGCTTCTGAGAAGAAGCTAAACATGAGCAAATTCACACTTGAGGGAGGATGTAAGTGACACTTGCTGAGTATCAGTACGGTTGGGGGCAGGGAGGACAGCAGGAAATGTCTTTGGAAGGGAAGTGTTGCTTATTTGACATGTAGAAACTTGAGGCTCTTTGGTTTTGAACTAAGATACTATAATAAATACATGACAGAAATAGGAATCAAATTCTCAAATGGTGTGTCAGCTCTGTTTCTTTTGATCAAAGTAGGCTTTCTGGCTCTGAATTTTGATGATTATCATATTTTATTTTCACTTGCAGAAAGATCATTGTAGCATTGCTTAACGTAACTCTAGCCCTGATTAAAATAGATGGAAATTAAGAGAAACCTTCTAGATTAAACAAAAAGAGAAATTTACTAAAAGAATTCAGATAGCTTATGGAACTCAGGCTCAGCTGGACCTAGGGAAGGACTCACATCAGGAATTAGAATGCCAGCTCAGTGCCCTACTCTGTTTTCTTTATTTCCCTTACTAAACTGGCTTTCACTCCACATCGCTAAATCAGCCTGCACTGTAGCTTCTGAGTTTACGTCTCAGTTATTGAAGCAGCTGGAGAAACACACTTAGCATTTTCCAATTGTATTTTCAGTTCCTGGGAGGAAAAATCTGATTGGCTCAGCCCATTTTTTGCAGAGATGGAGCAGCCAGGCTCATATAATGCCAAAATGGCAGTGCTGGATCCCAATTGGAAGTATGGGAGGACAGGGAAGGGGGCCTTGGCAGATGTCCCCAATAAATGGAAAATTCCCACTTCACGTTACCCAAATTTCTAAAAAGGTGTTTGCCATTTGTTGCATAACTGTTTTCAAATTTCATTGTGACATAATGAGGAATTACATTTATTCTGTCCATTTAATCAATTTCATCATATAAAAACAATTTAGATCTGTAGTGTTTTCCTGAAGCTAGTGTTTTGCCACTTACCTCTGCAGTTCTTAACTGCTGGAAAATCGACTTCATTATTATTATTATTGTTGTTGTTTTCATTGGTAACCTAGGTGCTGAGAAGTTAAAGGTCTGCAATGCTTTGGTATAATGCTCTGATAATTAAAATGTGAATTTTTGTATATGAAGAAATTCTGTGAATCATAAACCATATTTCTTTTGATTGTGTTTATACTCTTTCCAGACAGGTTCAGAAATGAATAACCTTGAGATGTGCAGACCTCACAAGGTTCACTATCTTCAAAGATTCTGATTTTACGTATAGTCTGCAAAAAACCGCTCAATGAAGTTGGTTGTGATGCACTGCTTATCACCTTGGGCTATTGTCACGCAATGCCAGGAAGGTATTGAATTTTGTACAGTGAGAGAGTAGAATACAAACCGTGTAGCTCCAAACAGAAGCTCAAGTGTTATCTCAGGTATTTCTCATAATGTATTGAATGGACCCAGGCCAGCGGCTTCAGATCTGATTTTTTTTCTGCTCCTCCCCACCTCTGTGAGAAGTAAATACTTTGTCAATACAGTAGCTGCTTGGATCTTTTGGTGACTGAAGGAAAAGCTAATAGGAACAATAATTTTCATGCCCAGTTGAGTAGTGGTCTGACAAAAAATAAATCTGGATAAATTATGCCTTGGCATGTTAGATTACCCATGCTTCACTCCCAGCTTTGATTTATGCAATAGTGCTTTTCTACTGCCTCTTTAAAATCTATGATAAACAAATTTTCTGTTATATGCAAATTTTAGAAAGGCACTGAAGTCGATAGCTATGAAATGTACATCAAGGGTATTTGCTGAAACCCATTGTCCATTCTGTTGAAATATAGAACTCATATATTTAAACCAGAAAACATGAAGTGGAACAAATTTTAGTTGGAAGCTAGGTAATAAAATAAATGATACATGGAAAGGGACCCCAAAGGTGCTCTAGGGAAGCTGGTGTAGGATTGGAGGCCAGGCTAGGAAAAGGTGAGTGTTGGGTAAGTCTTCATTTAATGGCTCCTGCGTGATTGATACAGCTTGTTATTTTTACTGTCATTTAAAAAATTATGTATTTGGGTGGGGGAGCAGAAGGAAACTTTGCTTTAGGTATTTTCACTGTTGTCATTTGGTTTTTGTTTGGAGGGTGTTGAATAATCTTTGTTTTTTCTTTCCTTAACAAAACCCTATCTCAAGGAGAAAACCAGTAACATTTGGCTTTATTTTAGTCTCAAGAAGTGTTAGAGTAATATTCCCCGCCTCCTCAGCTGAGGCAAAAGTATGAGGGCTTCTGGACTTTATTTGGTGTTTCACTTCATGGAACTTCTTAAAGTTATCCTATACTTACCATAACCAGAGTGTTCCCCCCCGCCCTGCCACCTACACTCTGGCTGCTTCCTCTGGTGGCCTGTCTCTGTGAGAGGCATCTTGAGTCCTTCTAAGTTAGATGGGTCATGTCATTTCTGCCTCCCAATCTGTTCAGTGAAGTCCAACAAAGCAGCCTGGCGAATGATTTTCTGCCTCCTCATGGCCTATTTCATAGGTGGGTGTAGGCTCCCCACCTGCTTTATCTCTGGTTGCAAAGAATAGAGATACCCTCCTGTGACCTCAGGTAGTAGGAAGCTTACTGTTAGCTCCTAGGAAAAAGGAAGGGCAAGGGCTGAGGACAGCTAATCACCTCTAGGTGGAATCAAAAGACTGAGGGATTGTGGACTGTCATTCTGGAAGTCCGCCATCATTGTAACCTGCTCTTCTCTAAGTTACCCTTGTGCCTCAGGACTTAACTGCTTCTCTGCCTGCTGCCATCTAGCTTTACCTCCAAGTTCAAATCCCCAGGATAATTTGAATGACTGAGCTAATGTCATCTCTGACATTAGAACACATCATAGGTTAAAGGCCAGCCTAGGGATTGGTTGCTTTTAAATCAGGTTCCCATCCCTTGTTCTGTCAGGTTCCATTCCCTGTGACTAGCAGGTTGATGGTGTACCTATGTTTCGGTACAGAAAATCACTGTCTAAGGCTGCCCCCAAGCAGTGGTTGGCAATATAACCAGTGCCCTTTTTGGGGGCTGTGGGTAGCGAATGCATCACAGCTGGGGTGAAGAGTACACTCGTGTCCATGAGATTCCAGGAGTGTGGAAGTTCTTATTCCCATTTTGAAACTGAAGAAATTAGAGCCAAAAGAGGTTAAGTACTTTGCTTAAAGTTACAGACTTAAAAGGTAGCAGAACTGGGATTTGAAGCCAGATTCATTTGACTACACTAGGCCATGACATGTTTTTCAACTTTGAGTTTTTCAAAGATGAGGTGGGGCCATATTGAAACTTCATGAGCAGTGCTGACCCTTTCTTATTCTTGCAGAGACTGTTAGGTTTCAGAACTGTTTTCCCTAGTGTCACACAACCAGAGTAGCTTCCTGTGTTTTTATCTTTAGGACAATGCCTTCTAAGAAAGATTCTGAGTTTTCCTTTATTGAAAATAAGTAGTTAGAACTCAGTGCTTTGGCATCAATACTGTTCTCACTATAGTACAACTAAATGTGGGATTGGAGTGGGTGCGGTTCTTCAACTGAAAAGTCTCCTCCTGAGTTGGAGAACACTAGAGCTGAGCCTTCCTGAATTAGATTCTGTCAGTCCTGCTCATTTCCCCTTCACAGCTTCTGTACATAGGTTCTTTTCCTCCTTTAGGGTTTTATGGTTACCCTTTAGCACGTGGAGGTCGGAGACCAGGGCAGTAGATGGGTATCTGGCACACGGTGGGCATATAGTACATATTGGTTGGGTAACTGGATGAAAGTGGACACCCATGTGGCTCTACTGCCTTGCCTCAGATTGTCACCTTCCTGATGAATTACTCTTTCCTCATGCTACAGACTTACCATTTCTCTTTGTTCAGATTTTACCAGTCTTGGAAGAGCAGGTCAGTTTTCCACTACCCTGTTTAGGGAATCTTTGGAATTCTATTCAGGCTTCTCTAGTGGTTCAACATTCAACTTCTGTGGTTTTGACCATTTTTAATCTTGTAAATAAACTCTAGGAAAATGTTTGCAATTGTCAACTCCTTCTCCTTCCTGCCTTCTCCCCTCTTTTGACATTGCCTCTTTGGTGGCAGTGTAGTGACTAACAGTTTAGATTTCAGAGCAGCCAGACAGACCTGAATTTAATTCTCTGCTCTGAAACATTCTGGCTGGATGACCTTTGGCAAGTTACTTAGTCTCTCTGAGCTTGGGGCATGTAAAAAAACAGCATAGTGAGTGGCATATGGTAATATCTCAAGAAAAGTTAGGTGCTGCTAATGCTGTTAATGTAATAATAATAATAATTAGGATAATTGGCGCATTCCTTTCTCAGGGCTGTCAAGGCTTCTTATCCCCAAAGGGGGGAGCTCTTAACTTTGGTCTGCAGCAACATGGTAATGGACAGGGGCCTTAATGCAGTCTTTTTATTTATTATATTCTGTTGTCACCCTAGGGTTTGAAGCATTTCAAGTGTTTTAAAGCAAATTTTGTATGAAGATAATTATCATGCTTCTAATGTATTTGGGAGCTGAGGTATTTTAATTAATGATATACCAGCAACCCTTTCAAATAGGGTGAAGTGTGATTTTTAAGGCCTTCATCTGCTTGGTCATAATTAGGGACATTTGGAACGCTCAGGCATAATATCTGCTGATTTGCACACTTTGATTAAGCAATCAGAACTGAATGACCCAGTGACCACACTTTCATTGGATCAGGTTCCAATTGTTGAGGCGGAGGAGCCTTCTGTGCTTTCTCCTTTTCTCCCCTGCCCAGTTTTTCCTATAATATTTACTCACATTCTGTGTTCATCTAAAACAACACTGTTGTGTGTATTTTTTCAAGGCCTTGATTTTTGTAGAATCCCTGTACTGCATTCTCCTCCTCCTCCTCCTCCTCCTTTCTTCCTCTTCTTCTCTTTTTCTTTCTCCTTCTCCTCCTCCTCCTTCTTCTCCTACCCCGCCTTCTCCTCCTCCTCCTCCTTCCTTCTTCCTTCTTCCTTCTTCTTTCTTCTTCTTTGCCTTATGAACTAGTCTGGCTGAATCTCTGTTAGAAAGTAAAGTTTTCATGTGGCACAGACTATTTTGGGAATGTTAAAGGTGATTAATAATGGAAATGAAAAAGATGAAGTTCATTCCATGAGGAAGGGAGAAGAAGAGTACTTCTTTGAGAACTGAAAGAGACTGTTGCTTTCACATCTACCTCCTCATATTTATAGACTAGGCTCCATAAAGAAAGGAACCATGTTTGACTTGTTACTGTTGTCTGAATTTATTGAATAAGTTGATGTGCAATGCATGCCCACTGGTACTTATGTAAATTACATTGGTATCTGCAAGGACAGAGCCTAGGCCAGAATCTGGATCTCTAGGGCCCCAAAAGAAGTATATAAAGAAGAGAATGAGGTAAAGAAGGCAAGAGTTTAAAAAATCAACACAGGAATATATAAGGAATGTAAAAGAGAGTTACAAAATAGAAAAAGTAAGTTTTACTCACTGGCAATTTATATGGAAGAAATGTAGAGTATGTGGATATGTGGCACTGCATATTTCAATGCTGCTGTTTCATTTTTTTTTTTTTTTTAAAGCAGGGGCAGCTATATGACAACTCTCCTATTGTTTGGTCTATATTGTTTTTCAGTTTTGTCATTGCTAAACTGGGATGATTTTTAAGCTCAGAGTCTTCATTATTTTTTCCCCTTTCCACCTTCGGTTTATAGTTGCTGTGTTCAACTTCATAAATCTTTTTCTCGCTATTAATACAGATTATGTAATTTTGAATCCATTTTCATTTGTCAGAGCCTTATACAGTAAGTGGGTCAAAAGCCAGCACCTCAAGTATCTTCATTCAACAGGATTTTGAGTTTTAAGCCTGTCCTCCAAACACACATTCTGTTGTGCAGTTTTCGTAGACAAGATACTCTTTCCTTTTCTACCCTCATGGCCACTCCTATTACAGACATCCAGAGGTGCCACAAGGGCCTCCTGGTAGAAGATTAGTATATGCTCCTTTAGTACTGGGGCACTTTCAGGCAACACAGTGGGTGCCATCCTTGTGTTCTAAAGCTAGATAAGGATTCTAACTCCTGAATCAGATCAAAGAGGAACCTGGTGGTGGGGACTTTCTGGAATAGTTGTGGAGTCAGGGAGAGAACAGACATTTCCTTGAGGAATAGGAGAACACAGATAATAGGAGAAGACTTACCTGAGACTGGGAAGATAAAGCGGTTTAATTGGACTTAGTTCCACATGGCTGGTGAGGCCTCAGAATCATGGCAGGAGGTGAAAGGCACTTCTTACATGGCAGCAGCAAGAGAAAATGAAGAAGAAGCAAAAGCAGAAACCCCTGATAAACCCATCAGATCTTGTGAGACTTATTCACTATCACGAGAATAGCGTGAGAAAGCCTGGCCCCCGTGATTCAGTTACCTCCCCCTAGGCCCCTCCCACAGCACATGGGAATTCTGGGAGATACAATTCAAGTTGAAATTGGGGTGGGGGGCATGGCCAAACCATATCAATCTTGTTGATGTTTTTGTAAGTGAGTGCAAC
This sequence comes from Cebus imitator, assembly GCF_001604975.1. Taxonomy (NCBI): domain Eukaryota; kingdom Metazoa; phylum Chordata; class Mammalia; order Primates; family Cebidae; genus Cebus; species Cebus imitator. The sequence continues at coordinate 165,479 of NW_016108115.1, read as the reverse complement.
ACTTGACTGTCAGATAATAATTGTAGCTCTTCAGAAGTGGAGAGAGATCTGTACTACCCACTCACCATAGGGCTGGAGCATGTATATAAGGGAGTCAGTTCAAGGAATGTTTTTGGTGGTATATAGGATTTATTTCCCCAGCCTGGGTGACATGGCAAGACCCTGTCTTTACAAAAAATTTTAGAAAATTAGCTGGGCATGGTTGTGCATGCCTGTGGTCCCAGCTATTGGGGGAGGTGATGGGGGGCGGTAGGGGCACCTAGGTGGGAGGATTGCTTGAGCCTAGGAGGTTGAGGCTGCAGTGAGTTGTAGTCACTGCACTCCAGCCTGGGAAATGGAGTGAGGCCCTGTCTCAAAAAAAAAGAAAAAAAAAAAGAAAGAAAAAAGGATATATTTCATTTGGTTCACTGTAACACATAACTGCGATTTCCAATTATGTAGGCATCTAGAAAAATTAGTTTTGGAAATTTGTAGAGTATGCCTATAGACCTGTTTACCAATCCATCTGTAATTATTTATTGATCACATAACATGTGACCAGGCCTAGCCAGCCCCTTCTCAGATAGGATAGTAAAATTTGGTGTAGGCTTTTTTTTTAACTGTCATTCTGTTTGTGATTTAGGCTATTAGGGAAAACCCGTTTACCTTGAAATCAAGACAGATAGCCTCCGGGAGTTCTGAGTGGAAATTCATCTGTTTCCTCTGTCATTTTAGAGAAGGTGCTGCACTAGTACTTTCAGCAGTGGATTATGCACAATCAACGGTGATGAATGTATGAGCATTTTTAATTAGTCTTCATGCCCTGTGTCTAATGCAATCAGAAACCCTATATCAAAGTAGAGATTTGTAATCAATCATTCATCATCTTCTGAGGCACATATAAACCCATTTACTTTTAGCCTGCAACTTAAAACATCTGCTTTATTATTAAACCAGGCAGATATCTATAAATGAAGTATATTTTGAGCATGCAGACTTAAATCTCAAATTGCAGATTGCTCTGATTAAGTGTAATTGTGAGAATTAGGGTGTCTCTAGCTTTCAGTCTGTCCATAGAAAACCTACCAAAAGACAAAATAATGTTAGAGAGACTATCAGACTGACATTAAGGAAACTGAATTCAAGACCCACCTTTGCAAACTCCAGTTTTCCTTATCTGTAAAATGAAAAGAGGGTTGAAATAGCTGCTATTTAAGTTTTCATTATGTTTTGTTAAATGTATTTTACTTCTAATAGAAACACTAATAGTAAACAACATTTGGGAACCATTTAATATGTCATGGAGGCACTTGGAGCTTGTATTGTGTCATCTTTCCTCTCATTGCCCCTATGAGGTAGTTACTATAAAAAGGCCACCTCTGTCCTTATCTTGGGAGTTCTTGCTGGGGAGGCTGATCTCTGTGAGTTAAAGATTTGGAGATGTCAAATATGAATCCACAATGATTATCTGAATAAAGATCATTGAATTAAATATAGAGTCCCACAGAGATAATTTTTTGTTTATCTGAGTGGGTCTGTCAAAATTCTGTAATTATAGTAAAATTGACAGATTATATTTTCAAATTTAACTGACAACCAAGTAATTATTGTATGTTTATCTGCTGTTAAAAGAATTTTTTCCGCCTGGCTCACACCTGTAATCCCAGCCTTTTGGGAGGCCAAGGTTTATGTATCATGAGGTTAGGAGTTCAAGACCATCCTGGGCAACATAAGGAGACTCTGTCTCTATAAAAAATAAAAAAATCAGCTGGCTGTGGTAGTGCACACCCGTAGTCCCAGCTATGTGGGAGGCTGAGGTAGAGAGGATTGCTTGAACCCCAGAAGTTGAGGCTGCAGTGAGCTATAAGTGCACCACTGTGCTCCAGCCTGGGCTGTCTCAAAGGAAAAAAAAGAAGTTCCTTGCATTGTGTTTATGACACTGAAAACCTAGAAGCAAACTAAATATCCAGCCATGAGCAGATTGGCTAAATAAACCTATTTAATGCTAAATACATCATAAAATTGCGCTTTCTGGGAACCAGGCTTTTTTCCTCCAATAATTTAAAAAATTAATCTAGTTATACTTGTTAATTATAGAAATTTAGAATATACAGATAAAACTAAACACACACAATCCTGCTTTCCAGAAGTAACCATTATTGACATTTCCAGTTATATCCTTCTGGAATTTATACTATGTGCATATATGTATGTGTGTGTCCATATTTATATGTGTATTTGTAATCACACACAGAGATATGTGTTTAGTCCTTTCTCGCCGATTTACTTACCAACGATCATCCGAACTGTACAGAAACATTGGGATCATACTTTATTTGACATTTGTTAAAGTTCCCAGTGCAAGAACAGTGCCTGGCATATAGAAGGAATTAAATAAATATTTGTGTAACAAATGAATATATCTTGACCATCGTTCAAGGTTAACTGTTTAATTCCAAAAGATTATTTTGATGACTAGATAGAACTTCATAGTGTGGATGTATCACATTTAGTTGTTTCTTGTCTTTAAGTATAAAAACCATTGCTAAAATAAATACTTTTGTCCCTAAATTTTCAACACATTATAGTTTATTCATTACAATTAATACCCTAAAAATGGAATTGTTGCATAAAAGATTAAGTGAATTTCTCACTTTTGGTAGCATTGCCAAATGCCTTCTGGAAAGAGTGGGCCATTTTATATTTCCAGTGCAAGAATGCACTGTCTGAGTTCACACTTGAGACCATGAACTTTTTTTTTCCCAATTAAAATTTTTATTGAGATAATTGTAGATTCACATGTTGTTGTAATAGTACAGAGAGATCCTTTGTATACTTTGTCCAGTTTCCTTCAATGGTAACATTTCACAAAGCTATAGTATAGTATCATAACCAGGCTATTGACATTGATACAGTTCATACATCTTTCTTAGTTTTACTTGTACTGTTTGTGTGTGCCTGCCTTACGTTCTATAAAGTTTGCCACCTGTGTAGGTTTGTGTATCTACCACAATAGTAAACATACTGCATAGTTCCAACACTATGTGGATCCCTTCTATTGCCCTCTTATAATCATACCACTTCCCTTCTGACCTCCCTGCCCCCGTCTTCCCATACATCATCCCTAGCAACCACGAATCTATCCTCCATTTCTAAAATTTTATCATTAAAAAAGTTACGTAGGTGGAATCATAAAACATGCAACTATTTGAGATTGGCTTTTTTCACTCAGCATAATTCCCTGGAGATTCATTCAAATTGTTGTTGGTATCAATAGTTCATTCCTTTTTATTTCTGAGTGGTTTTCTATGGTATAGATGTACCACAGTTTGTTTAACATTTACCTATTAAAGGACATCTGGGCTGATTCTAGTTTTTGGCTCTTAGAAGTAAAACTACTATGAACATTTCTGTATGGATTTTTGTGTTAATGTAAGCTTTTATTTCTCTGGAATTAATGCCTAGCAGGGTGCTGGGTTGAATGGTAGTTACATGTTTGGTTCTTTTATTTTTTGACAGGATCTTACTCTGTCGCCCAGGCTGGAGTACAGTGGCATGAACATGGCTCACTGCAGCCTTTACTTCCCAGTCTCAAATGATCCTATCGCTTCAGCCTTCTGACTAGCTGGGACTACAGATGGTCACCACCAGACCCAACTAATTATTTTTATTTTTTTTTGGTAGAGATGGGGTTTCACCATGTTGCCCAGGCTGGCCTTGAACTCCTGGGCTTATGTGATCCTTTCTCCTCAGCCTCCCAGAGTGCTGGGATCACAGGTGTGAGCTATTGTCCCTGGCCCATGTTTAGTTAAGAAACTGCCAAATGTTTTCCAGAGGGACTGTACCATTTTATATTCTTATCAGCAAATGATCCAGTATCTCTGCATCCTTACTGACATTTAGTGTTATCACTGTTTTTAATTTAAGCTATTCTGATAGATATGCAGTAATATATCTTTGCGATTTTAATTTGCATTTCCCTAATAGCTAGTAAGGTTGAACATTTTTCATGTACTTAATTGCCTTCCGTATTTCCTCAGAATAATCTCTGTTCATGTCTTTTGTCCCCTTTTCTAATTTTTTACTGTTGAGTTTTGAGAGTTTAATATTTTAGACACTAGTCTTTTTTCAAGTATGTGCTTTGCAGATATTTTCTGCCATTCTGTAGTTTACCTTTTCATCTTGTTCACACGGGCTTTCATAGAGCAAAAGTTTTAAATTTTGATGATGTTCAAGTCATCAGTTTTTCCTTTTATGGATTGTGCTTTTGGTGTCAAGTCTAAGCACTCTTTTCCTAGCTGATATGGACTTTTGACTCATCCTTTAGAGACCCTCTAACATTGCTAATAATTTTGCAACTTGAGGTAACTGTGTTAGGAATTGGGTTGGAATATCCTTTGCTTCGTTAACAACTAGGCTATTGTTTTTTCCTTTCTCATATCTTTAGCTGGAGAATGGTACGGCTCTCTTTTTTTTTCAGGCTGTCAGAGCTTTTCTGAAATGTTGCAATCCTGCTTCAGAATGGGGGTGTCTGAGTCATGGCATTCATCCCAGTCATAGCCTCTTTTGCCAATTCTTCCACAATTTCTGTATTTGTAACATGTAAAAGAATTCTTCATCATGACTAGGAACGATGGTGATAAATGTGACAATGGGGATTCATGGTTAAAGGATAAATGGCTTTAATTGAGTCAGAAGCAGCAAACTTTGAGGGGTTTGTATTTTATGTTGAACACATTTCCTTAGACCATAGTAGTAGTGGAGTCTAAGGAGATGGTTGAGGGTAAACTCTTTAACCTGATGGCCTGGTTTTTCATCCTGGCTCTTCCTCTTACTAGTTGTGTAAGCACAGTCATGTTTCTTAATCTCTCCTTTAATCAATTTCTTCATTTGTAAAATGGTGATAATAATAGTACCTACCTCATAGGGTTGTTCCAGGATTAAGTTGTTACTGGTAAAGTGCGTGGTATAAGGCCTAGTAACTGCTCGTGATTGTTGTTAACATTTTTATTATTTCACCTCTTGCATCTGTCCTGTCACCTAAAGTGCTTTTTAAAATGCCGATTCCTGGATTTCCATTCCCAGACCTACCAAGTCAGAATCTGAAGGGATAGGACCCTAGGAATTGCATTTCAGAAAGATTCCCACATGGTTCTTAGGAATGCCAAAGTTTTTGAATAGTTACCTTGAGCCATTTCTACTTCTCCATGGTAAGTGAACCCTCTGGTCTTTCTTTAGAGATGTGGTTGAGTATTTCTGCCAAAGCACACACCTCTTCTCTAAAAACATTTCTGGTGTTTGCCAGAAACTAACCAAACTTTCTATACAGAGTCAAGTTATGGCGGAACTATGTATGTGGCTGGCTCAGTGGCATGCCTACTGCGATCAGGCAGATGTGAGACCATAGGAAGTGGTGGGTTCTGTGACGAACTAGAGCATGAGTATTATACTTAAAGGTCTCCAAATGAAAATAAAACATAAGCCTGTGGGCTAGATTCAGTATTCTGGCTACCAATTTGTAATGGTTTTACATAGGTATGGAGCAGTGTCTTTAGGTGATGTTGGGATGGAGAATATAAATTTGCAAATCTCCTTGTCAATTTTCTTGTAAGTGGGCTGCTCAAGGCCAGTATTTTTTTTTTTTTAACCAGCCTTTCTATTAGGGATTATTGTCCAGCGTAAATACTGCAAATTAAACTCTAGGGATAACCTTAGGCTATATAGATAGCAGTGCATGCTTCCTATTTCAAAACAGTGACTGTAGGCCTTCTCCCACAAAGGATGTGGCAGAAAGCCACAGATATTCCCTCTCTGAGAGACTTAACTGATACTTTCTTTAAGCAAGAATAACCTTGATTAAAGCTACCATTTTAAGTTAGAGGCTAGCTTTTGAGAATACAACTGACTTCTTTTCATAATACAGTGGATGTGGCGGCGTGCAATGGCTCACGCCTGTAATCCCAGCACTTTAGGAGGCCAAGGCAGGCGGATCATCTGAGGTCAGGAGTTCAAGACTGGCCTGGCCAACATGGTGAAAATACAAAATTAGCCTGATGACATGATGGTGCGTGCCTATAATCCCAGCTACTCGGAAGGCTGAGGCAGGAGAATTGTTTGAACCCGGGAGGCGGAGGTTGCAGTGAGCCGAGGTTGCACCGTTGTACTCCAGCCTGGGCGACAGGAGACTCGGTCTCAAAAAAAAAAAAAAAAAAAAAAATACAGTGGACCGTTCTGTTAACCAATCTGTGTGAATCCCTGGTTTACCAGTGCTTTCCATTCTCTCTGGAAAGTTCATGGACTCATACCCTCTCCCTGCTGAGTGCCCTGTCTGGTTGGCTACTTCCGGTGCATGCTCAAGGTTTCAAACCTTTCCTCCCACTGCTAAGTTGTATGCATTGTTATGGTAATTGCATAGTTTCATTAAATAACATGTAAACTGATGAAATATGTGTGTGAAAGGGAAATTGCTTATTTTGATGAAATTGAATTATTTGAAAGACTAAAGGCAAATTGCCATAAGATATTGGTGTCAAATTAGATGTGGAAGAGAGAACTCTAAATGATTGGGAAAGATGTTTAAAATATGGAAAGATTCTACACTGAATTGATTCATACTGAGGTTTTTCTCAACTTTAAGTAACCTAAATGGGAAGTTATAGATTATACATTATGAGCATGGTTTATGCAAGAAAGACGACTGTGAACTTCAATCAGTAGACGTGTACTTGAAGAAATAGTCTTGGCCTACGTGAAAACATTGGCAAATAAATTTGCTTTTTCAAATTTCATAATTAAATATTTAAGATATGAATATATGTATTTTTTTAAAAATGATTATGTGTCTTAAATGGGATTTTCTCTTAATCTACAAACCATCATCCCAATTGCAATAGGAGTTCTGTAGTTCCATCCCACAGAGCTATATGCTAATAAAATAGAGTAGTTAACCAAGACTAGCCTGCAGCCAACTTGGGAAGAGCATCTCTTTTTAGAGAAAACAGTGCTTTAAAGGCAAAGTATTCACAAATACCTTAGAAAATTCTTTTAAGTTTGATCCTTTCATTTTATACCTTAGTTCTATCTAGTTTAGCTTTTCAAATACTTAAATATAAATAAGTATACATTTCATAAAATGGTAAAATCAACATTTTATGTTCCTGTGGAAATTTTCTCATTAAATGGTGCTGATTATTCAATATAAAGTGATTCATTTTTTAAGCTCAAGGGTGTTCAAACTACACTACAGCAGTAAAATTGGGTATAATAAACTACTTCAGACATGAACTGATGAAGAGTTTTTTTTATATAAGATCTTAGTGGTAAAAATAAGTTTAGAAAATAAAAAATATTAACAGTCTGCTTATATGGCCAAGTTTCTGTTCTCCTCCCACTGTATTTTCCCACTGGGTGTGTTTTACTCTCCTGAGTCAGGCAGGCTGCTTTGCTGCTTAGGTTATTCCTGGACTACTCAGGGCTCCAGGAGCATGAGCTTCTATGGCTTCCTGGTCCAATGTTCCCCCCAGGCAGTGATGTTGAAGGTAGAACAGACAAGACAATTTGGAAAAACAACTACATAAAAATTTTCCTTATCTTGACTTTGGCTCCAGTTCACAAGAGAGACATAGTAGAATAATATCCTCGTGCTTTTTGAGTGTGTACTTACCCTCTAAAGCTAACCAGTGAGTCAGCTGCCATTTGTGATCAGCAGACTACTTGAAGCTAGTGTTGTTGTTACTTTTCTTTAGGGTGTTCATCTCTTCCCATTAAGGATTTTTTTTTGAAGATATGCTACACTGGTTTTTAGACCCTCTCTTGCATTAGCAACAAAAAAGACTAGATAGAGGTCATTATTTGTTACCTGTGATGGTAAGTACCCAGGAATATTTGTTGAATGAATGAATTGGTTTGCCAATCTCAACAGACTTCTATTTGCTAATAACCCTGAGTGAAGAGGGACATTTTCAGTTAGGTTAATAAAGCATTAAGTTGAGAGTGGGAATAATGCAGGCATAATGTAGTAAAATTGCCTGGCCTGAGCTGGTAATTAGAGTTTAGCCACTGCATATACATTTTTACAGTCCTTTATGTTTCTTTCTCTTTTCCATCATGAGAGCTCATTCTTTTGAGACTCATGTCTGTGTCATCACATCCAATAATATTCATTAAGTTCCTGCATGCTGAGTCCTGCTGGGTTTCATCCCTTTTAATGAGTATGAATGTTTAAGTTGAAGGATAGGCTATTATGCCACAGTGCTTTGTCCTGGAAGGAGTAACCTGTGAGTACACATGATTTTGGCACACTGTTTTCCTCAATTCAGTGAGCTAATTAGATCAGTCACATATTTTTGTTGGCAAGCTCTGGCTGCCTCTTTAAAACAAGGGGTAAATCAGCTTGCCTTTATGCTGGGAGATGTTATCAGACCTGGGCTCGGTGGTAGCCATTAGTGGGTTCTTTTATCTTGATTTTGTAAATAGCTGCTCCTTTACAAAATAGATGTTTATGCTCCATAATTCCTTGCTAATTACCTTTGTCACTTACTACAGTACACCTTTTTGGTCACCAAGCCTTGCTTATACAGAGTACAACTGAGACAGCCAAGTAGAAAGGGGTCGGGGGAGAATCTCTGACAGGCCTGTGCACTGGGAGGATGGGGTGGAGCCTTGGGAAGTTCACACCATTTGCAGTGGGGAGGAGTCTGGCCTCTCCTGTTCTGAGTGGTGACCTGGGATTCAATCTGTGAGATGGGGACCTGTTAAGAGGAACCCGTCTCACTTTGTTGAGAGGTTTTTTTTTTTTCTTTTCGCCTAGTAAATTCCATTTCCCTTTCCCTTTCAAAGTATCTGCATGGCTAACTTTTCCTGGTTGTATGACAAGAACCCAGTTTTTTTTTTTTTTTTTTTTTTTTTTTTTTTTTTTTTTACTGCACAGTGTGTGTGGTGCTTTGTTTTGTGCTGCTCTTGGTTAGGTTTTTAAGCAATGCTTTAAAAATAAGTAATTGTGCAAAATAACATTTAAGGAAATCAAAATACATGGAAACATTTTTTTTTTTTGTCCAGGCTTTGATGAAATGTGACTTGTCCCTTCCACATCCCCCACCTTTTTTTACTTTCAGTATTATTTATACATTCTCTTAATTTTCCCTTCAAAATGGCTTTGATTTGTCCAACTCTGTATTCTCTTTGCTACCACCTGGCTTAGTTCCTCATCACCGTACTACCTGCTTTGCCTGTAATATTCTCTCTCTCTCTCTCTCTCTCTCTCACTCTCAACAGCCTCTTTTGCCTCATGCCAACTTATCCTATGTTTATCTGCCAGACTCATTTCCTTACATCCCTCTTTTGTCCTATAATGACTTTGCTCAGAATTCTTTATGAGCTCCCAATTGCCTAATGGACTAGACCTTGACTCCCTTGCCTGGCTGTTATCACCCAGTTCCATGCACTCTGTCAGTGGCAGTTCCTGCTCCTCAAAAGTCAGTTGTCTGCCCCGGGGCCAATATGCTTGTTTTCCACCCCTTACAGCATGGCACCATGGTTAAGAGCATGGGCACTGGGCCAGATTTGCTGGAGATCAAATGCTGGTTCATCCTTCATACCTTAGGAAGTCGACCTCTGTGTGCCTTAGATTTCTCATCTATGAATTGGGCATAATTCTAGTCACTCTTTCATATACTTCTGAGGTCTGAGTTGCATAATGTATCTGACACATAGTAAGAATTTAGCAAAAGGGTGAACTACTATTGTTATTATGTTGCCTAAAATGCCCTTCTAATAATTTTGTTAGCATTTATGTATTGCTACTATGTGCCAGATAGGCACTGTCCTGAAACTCTTTCCTATATGAATTTGTTTAGCTCCTACAAGAACTCCTTGAGGAAATAACTAAAATTGAGGCACAGAGTTGGAGTGACTTGCCTAATCTCATCTATCAGGTAACTGGCAGGACTAAGATTTGAACCTAAAAATCCAGCTCTAGAGTCTGTGCTCTTAAGCACTGTAGTATAAACCTAAATTCTTCTTGTGTGATAAACATCCTGTTAAGTGAACCCCTTCCAAAACTCTATGCTTAGCCACCCCAGCCCATAGTGATGGTTCTCTGAACTCCTATACAAAAAAATTCTTTGCTTATAATTATTGCATGCTATAATAGAGAATTTGGACTATGGAGATACCAAAGAAGAAAATACAGTATACCTGGAGATAACTACTGTTCACAGGTTATCTTGTTCCTAAATTTATTTGTAAATATTATATATACTTCACAATATAGGGCATTATACATACACACATTATGTGTAATTACAGTCATGCCATGTATATAATTTTGTATCTTGCTTTTTTTTTTTTTTGTTAATATTATAGTGTGAGCATTTGCCTGTCATTAAATGTTCTAAGTCACCATTATAATGAATGTAAACAATTTAATTTGTTATGTAGTATTTGTAGCGGACATATTGTTTCCTTCCAATTTTTTTTTTATAACTAGAAACATTTCTACAATTAAATGGATCAAAGATTGTGGCTTAAAAAAGACTTCTAGTATGTTTGCAAAATTGCCTTTCAACAGATTGTATCTATTTATTACTTCTATAGTGGAAAACTCTGGGGTGTTTCAAGGCACTCATTGATTGTGAAAATTTTGATGCATCTTTGCTAATGTGATAGATAATCTAGGGCAAGTGTCATGGCTCAAATTGCATTGAACCAAATTGCTTAGGATAATGAGCACATAGTACTCCATGAGTACTTATTTGGTTAATTTTCAATAGTAATGTGGTGAGATTTGTAGAATTCCAAGATTTAGAGACTGGAGGAGACTGAAAAAAATCATTTACTATAGCTCCATGGTTTGAAGATAAAGTGAGACACAGAATAGTGAAGTAGCTTGTCCAAGTTTGTATAGCTGGTTGGGAGCAGAATAAGTATGATGTTTCTAGTTTTCAAGCTCTAATTGTTTTCACTATGTCACATTGTTTTTCACTTACCTTAATCCATTCACATTCCCCCATCTGGTTCACTTACAGTGAGACATAGCTGCCCAAACTTGGAAGTGCAGCTTATGACCACAGATCAAAACAATCAATGTTTTTAACATGTAGAGTCTAAGATACAGGGATTCTGATTAACCTCACCAGACAGTCCAACTTGGTCATTATTTAATTTCTCCTTTTCCTGCTAAGAGCTTCCCAAGTGCCAATGTTTAAGATTAAATGGAAGGAATGTGAAGATGGGGACCTGAAATATGGCCTGTACCTCACAGACAGAGACCTCAGAGTCTGATGCTGTTCAGTGCTTTGTGCTTAAAAATAGGCTTCCTTAGGAGTAATGGGTTTAGGTGGTAGTTGCAATGTCTGGCTGTGTGGCCTTTCCCCTCTTCTACCATGGTATTGAGAAAAGGAAATCCATAGAAGCTGGCTCAGCTTGATTTAATCTTGCCCCTGGAACCAGTTCTCTGAGCCATCATCTTAATACAGCCTTGCTCTGCAGGTTCAGAGGTGTGGAAGTGGGATGCTAGGGTTGGAATTTGGCTTGAGCCTAGGAGTTTGAGACCAGCCTGGGTAACATAGGGAGACCCTGTATCTACAGAAAATACAAAAATTAACCAGGTGTGGTGGTGTGCACCTATAAAGCTACTTGGGGAGGCTGAGGTGGGAGGGCCACTTGAGTCTTGGAGGGCAGAGCTTCAGTGAGCTGTGATCGTGCCACTGCACTCCAACTTGGGCCACACAGTGGAACTCTGTCTAAAAAGAAAAGTGTGGAAATCATCACTGCTCTCACTATTTTTACATTTTCCCAAAGAGCAGTTGGTTTCCCAGAAACGTCTAGGTGGCATGGATTAATATTTCTGTATGTTGATAACGTGGAATGAAAAGTAAATGCAATGACTTTTCATAGTTTAATCTTTCTTTGATATTGCAATGATTAAGCCATAAAAAGTTAGTAGTTTCAAGGCAGAAGATATATGTTAAATTCATGTCCACCCATATTACTAATAAGATTGACTGAAATTTCCAAGGCAAAATATTTCCTTACCCTTCTTAGCTTTTGGAATAACCTACCTATGTCACTCCTCTTGTCCTTAACAAAGAACAAAGAATGTAACTGGTTGATTATAGTAATTACCTTGAATTAAAATTTCCCTATTAAAAAAAAATTGAAAAAGAAACCTGCTTTGAAAAATGTTTCACCTTCAGGGAAAGGTGAATGCCTTAATACTATTTATTATGCTTTGGATGAGAAACTTTATTCACTCAACAAAATTTCTAAGGGCCTCTGTGATGGTTAATTATAAGTGTCAACTTGACTGGATTAAGAGATACCTAGATAGTAAAGTGTCACTTCTAGGTGTGTCTGTGTGGTGTTCCCAGAGAAAATCAGTATGTGGGTGGGTGGACAGACCAGTGGGGTAGATCTGCCCTTAGTGTGGGTGTGGAACATCCAGTCTGCTGGAGGCCCAGATAGACAGAAAAGGCAGAGAAAAGGTTATTTCCTCTCTCTCTCTTCTGAAGCTGAGACACTCTTCTTTTCCTGGGACATCAAACTCCAGGCTCTCCAGCCTTTGGACTCCAGGATTTATACCTATACCAGCAGCCCCCGCTACCTCGCTCTCAGGTTCTCAGGCCTTTGGACTCAGACTAAGAATTAAAACATTGGTTTTCCTGGTTCTGAGGCTTTCGGACCTGGACAGAGCCACACTGCTTGCATCCAACATCTCCAGCTTGCAGATGGGCTGCTGTGGGACTTCTTGGCCTCCATAGTTGCATGAGCTAATTCCCCTAGCTCTCTCTTCTGTCTATCTATCTAGCTATCTGTCTGTCTGTCTGGAGAACCCTTGCTGATACAGCTTATTATGTAATATTCATTGTGTAAGGCATTGGGGATATAGCAGTGAACAAAATGTAAACCTTACTTTCACAGTTTGTAGTCTTGTGGAGCAAAAAGACAAGTTCTTCCGGGAATTCTTCCTAGTAGTGGAGACATTTAGGCTGACACCTGAGGAGTGAGAAATCTCAGTTACCCAGGACTGAAGAATATGCCTACCATAATTGGATCTGGAAATGGGAAACCCAGAGTCAACTTGGCTTGACTATCAATTTGGATGTACAAACACAACATGTTAAAGAAGAACCATAAGAATATTTAGGTTTAATAATAGATTCTTCATCTCCAAAAATGTTTTCTGCTATTTTAGAGCAGAAATCTTGTTTTTTCAGGTGGGCTGGCCTCAAGAGGCAGGAGGATATTGAAGGTCTCAGGTGCCAATCACAAAGACATTCTCCTTGGTCCCCACTTCATCTGTTCCAGCAGCACCCGCCACTCCCTGCCTTGTTACTAGTTCTTTGGTTTGAAAACTGCATGGCAGTTTTTTCTCTAGGTTAGCAGTTCTGATTAGAGTGATTACTGATACTCAGAAACCAGGAGAGAGTAGTGTGACATGCTTTTGTGCAGTGGTACCCTTGATTGGCTGTATCTTGTCTCCTGAAGAGTTGTCATAAAGGGCCGTAGGCCATCAATCTCATCCTGTATGTGTGAGAAGTGGCAGAAGTACCTGTAGATACAGTGCTGGTGATATGTTAGAAAGAAGGTATGTCTGAAACAGTCAACAGACACTTCTCTGTTTTAGTGTGTAAGTGGTAGCTCCAAGAGAAAAGCCACCCTGCAGAGAGGCCATAGGCTCATAAAAAGGTAAGGCTTAAGCTATAAGATCATCTAGTCTTATGTTCTTAGAACTTTCTTAAACATTCTTTTTTTTCCCTCAACAAAACTTTTTGTGAAAATCCACAATATAAATTTGATAAAAAGCAGTGAATTCACACCTTAGAGAGTTTTAGTATTCACTATTTTTTAAAATATGTGAAGCACTGCTCCTTCCCAAAGCTCTTGGATTCTGGCAGGCACAGATGGAAAAATAGCTCACAGTAATGGCTCACTTTTATTAGTACTTGCAGTAAGAAAGACTATGCTAGGCCAGGCGCTGTGGCTAATGCCTGTAATCCTAGCACTTTGGAAGGCCAAGGTGGGCAGATCACCTGAGTTAAGGAGTTCCAGACCAGACTGGCCAACATGGTAAAACCCCATCTCTGCTAAAAACACAAAAATTAGCTGGGCATGGTGGCGGGAACCTGTAATATAATCCTAACTACTTGGGAGGCTGAGACAGGAGAATTGTTTGAACCTGGGAGGCAGAGGTTGCAGTGAGCCGAGATTGTACCACTACACTCCAGCCTGGGCCACAGATTGAGACACCCTCTGAAAAAACAAACAAACAAAAACAAAAAAACAAGAAGACTGTGCTGAGCAGTTACCTACAGTGTGCCATTTAATCTCCCCTACAGTTCCATGAGATGGACACCATTATAATTACCTCTATTTTACAGATGAGGCATTAAGCTTAGAGTGGTTTAATATCCTGCTGAAGGTTACATGGCTAGTAAGTGATAGAGCTTGTACTTGAATCTTGGTCTCCTTGACTAACCAACCAGTCGATGTCTTTAATTGTCTGGTGGACTCTTATCACTAGATGCCATAGGTTCATGCCAGCACCAGCATTGGGACTCAGGAATTCATATCCCTGGTCTCATGTTCTTTGTGCTACACAAATAGACAACTGCTTTGGCAATATCAGAGTAATATTTAGTAAGTGAGCTAGTTCATGGAAACAGTTTTGTCAGAGACCTTTGAACCAGAGTGACTCCATTCTGAATAGGGGCTGGGTAAAATAAGGCTGAGACCTGCTGGGCTGCATTCCTAGTAAGTAAGGCATTCAAAGTCACAGGATAAAATAGGAGTTCAGCACAAGATGTGGTCATAAAGACTTTGCTGATAAAACAGGTTACAGTGAAAAAGCCAGCTAAAACCCACCAAAACCAAAACCAAAACCAAGATGGCAATGAAAGTGACCTCTGGTCATCCTCACTGCTGCAATCCCGTCAGCACAATGACAGTTTACAAATGCCATGGCAACGCCAGAAAGTTACCCTATATTGCCGGGTGCAGTGGCTCATGCCTGTAATTCCAGCACTTGAGGAGGCTGAGGCGAGGAGATCACCTGAGGTCAGGAGTTTGAGACCAGTCTGGCCAACGTGGCGAAACCCCATCTCTACTAAAAAATACAAAAATCAGCTGGGCTTGGTGGTGCGTACCTGTAATCCCGGCTACTAAGGAGGCTGACGCAGGAGAATCACTTGAACCCGAGAGGTGGAGATTGCAGTGAGCCGAGATCGCGCCACTGCACTCCAGCCTGGGTGACAGAGCGAGACTCCCTTTGGAGGGGTGGGGGAACAATGGTCTAAAAAGGGGAGGAACCCTCAGCTCTGGGAATCACCCATGCCTTTCCCAGGAAATTCATGAATAATTCACCTTTCGTTTAGTATATAATCAAAAAATAAGCATAAAAATGGTCAACCAGCCGTCCTCAGGGCTCTTCTGCCTATGGAGTAACCATTCTTTACTCCTTTACTTTCTTAATAAACTTGCTTTTGCTTTATGGACTCACCTTGAATTCTTGGCATGAGATCTAAGAACCCTCTTTTGGAATCTGGATTGGGACTCCTTTCCTGTAAGTTTCCTTAAAAAAATGTAGTATAGGACACATCTTTTTTTTTTTTTTTTAATGTAGCTTACAAAAGACTAACCAGAAGTCATTGAAAGGGAGATAAGTATGTGTTAAAGCAGAGGGGAAAATCTCGCCTTCCTTCTCTCTTCTGGCTTACTCTCTACTTTTTCTAATCAGAAGCCTTGAAAAACCTTTAAAAAGTTTTTTTTTTGGGGGTATGTGTGTGTGTGTGTGTGTGTGTGTACGTTTATGTTAAGGAGGTTTGGCACATAACCCTGTAAAAACAGAGCTACCTTTCTTATACAATTTATTTGATTCATGGTGTGATTTGTTCTAGTGTTAAATTTCCAAACCTGGCTAAGACACAGATCTTTAAATTGCACATAAAGGAACGTGCTTTGTATTAAATTATTTGAGGAAAAATCTGGGACTGTGCTGCATGGAGAAGTTGAACGTGATCTACAGAAATTTTATAAAACCAGGAGTCAAATTGCAGAGTCTGATCCACAGTGGGGGATTGCATATGAAGATCAATGTGATTAATGACCTGAATTTTTATTTATAATACCACATGGTTTTATATTTCATAAACAATTATAGGAAAAGCACATATAATTACATCTTAATTTGCTAATTTAAATTGTATTAAAACATAGGGAATATATACAACTGAATTTATGGGCTATTCCTTGTATTATTTATCAGTATCAGCCAAATGAAAGGGAAGAAACTAAAATGTTTTGAGTCAGGATTTTGGGTAATTTATCTATCAATACAGTTAATATACCCTTTCTTTTAGAATAAAGTAATTAATTGAGATACACTAAATGATTACTATTTAGTGTGTGTGTGTGTGTGTGTGTGTGTTTGCGTTTGCTAGCAGGATAATCAGTTTTATGTTTCTAACATGTATTGGAACTGCTAACCAGTTGGACTTGATTTGTATAGCTAGACTTTACTTAACCAGGGAAATGAAGTATCCATAGTGGCTGAAATGCCAGGTTTCTAGACTGTTTGACTGGTACTTTGTGGTGGTAGCAATGACTAGTAAACCAGTAGTTACAGCTTCTTCAGGTCATTGTTTTGCCTATTTCCAATCTTTTAATCTCTCTAAAAGTGGGATTCATGATAGGCAAAAGTGCCACAACACTGTTCTGTTGACCTAATGGCCAAACAAGCAAGCAGGCAAACAAACAAACAAACAAACAAAACAAATGTAGAGGTTTCATTAGGGGCCAACTCCAGGAAATCACATAATGTTTTTATGAACACTCTGCTTATTTGCTTAGGTGAATTGCTTCCTTGGATCACCCTCAGTCTATTCCTATGCAAACAAGATATTTATTCAGGAGCTCCTTCCTGGTAAAGCTATTTCTAACCCCCTCTTCTGATCACAGCTGCCTATTAACTCTTGCCTCCCATCCAGTCCTCCCAGTCCTCTGACTTTGCTTCTTACTACCCATGTGAACAGTCACTTTTCTCTAGGCTTCAGTTTCTTCATCTGTAAACGGGGATGACCCCCTACCTCAGTGGGTGGTTGTAAGAATTGAATAGACAATTTAATGTGGTGCATGGCACACAGTAAGTGCCCAATAAGTGGTGGCTTTTCTCACTGGTGGCTATTACTGTTATTTGCTGATTTAAACACCTCCCCATAGTAAGCTGCTTATTTCCTGATGCCTTGGACTGGATTTTATTCACATCCCCACACTGCACATCTCGGGATCTTAGATTAAATGCTCACCAAATCAACCCATGAATAACATAAAATGTGATCCCTATGTTCAAGGAGACCAGATTCTGGTTCGGAAATAATCACAGCACAAAACAGAAACTACATCACCACAGGGAGATGTAGTTAAACCAAGAGGTTTAGAGGAGAAAGATATTAACAGGCAGGTTTAAGGCAGATACCTAGTAGGCATTTTGTTCAGCATACAGAGACACAAACACCTGTAGTGTTTTGATGTTGGTAGCCAAAGGTTTTGGGATGCTGAAAATTTTTGTACATGTTCTATTTCTACTCTGTATTTTGCACCCTTCAATTTTAATGACAACTTGTTCTTCTAACTGCACATGTGACAGGGATCGACAGAGTGCTCCCTTTTAACCCACACAGGTGGAATTAGATTTGAGGGCATCTGTTAAAAGCATCTAGTTTCTTTTTATACTTTTGCTACCATTTACTAAATCTGTTTTCATTTCTTCTGGTTTGCTGTTAGACTGAATATATATGATAATTTCATATGCCTGGTTGTAGTTAGTGTGTATAGATAATTTGAACATTTTTGTTTTTAAAAACTTCCATTATGTAGTTATTCTACTTAATGACTTTGAAAAGATTCTTTCTCCAGAGAGAGAGAGAGCTGAACTAGAATTAATTATTTTTTAATCACTTTTTGGGATAGCATGTTCTGCTTTGTGGTTCTCCCCCCAATCACATAAGCTAGATTTACGAGAGAAATCACAGGGGTCTCTGTTCAGACAGTTACTTGTTTGATTCCCCCAGAGGCACTGGCTCTTTGATCTTCTACTAGTGTAGCTCCTCTGATCTTTTATTCTGTAAGGTGTTTGTGTCTCTGTATGATGGATGTTTCACTGACCCAAGTAAATGGAAGAAAATTTTCTCTAGCCTTTAAATGTATTGCTTTCCTTGTTCTTTCAAAAAACATACTTTTCTTGGGTAAGAACATTTTAGAGGCACCTGGCATCAAATCAACAGAATTGTGGCCTTTAATGGAATTTGAGACACTGGGAAGTGGTTTGATTGGTAAGAATCCATTTTTGTTTCTTTTT
Source organism: Cebus imitator (assembly GCF_001604975.1). Classification (NCBI taxonomy): domain Eukaryota; kingdom Metazoa; phylum Chordata; class Mammalia; order Primates; family Cebidae; genus Cebus; species Cebus imitator. The sequence goes on along the minus strand of NW_016108115.1, from coordinate 147,148 downwards.
CCTTGACTATACCCCCTCTCTTACACAATAACAAAAACAACTCTTCTCCTCCTTTTCTTATTGTTTGAAACAAGAGTATCTGATTTCATTGAATTCTGTACTTTTTTATTTTACTTTTTTGAAATAAAAAGTTCTTAAAAGGCTTTTATTGTCACTTTTATTTTCTCCCTTGAAGGGGAGGAAAAACATAACTGTGTACAGAGTAAATTAAATTATGAGAAAAATAACCTTTGGAGTTAAACAAGATGAACTGAGGTTTTGGAACAGATCTAAGAATTGCCTTGATGTTGTAGATAGTCTAATCTATGATTCAGAGATATATTAGTCACTTTGATAGACTGTTGATTTGACCAATTACCCTGAAGCGTGGCTGGCTGACTGAATTGCTCAAGTCACCTAGTAATTTTGATCAAATCAATGAGTAATTATGGTTTTATGCAAGCAACAAATATAGAATACTGATTATGTTAGACTAAAGTAGATATCGTTGTGATATAATCATATAAAATATTTAATTCAAGCACCATAGCGTTCCTTTTATCTTTTTCTCACTCTAAGGTTTATATTCTCAGAACAAATGATAGAAAAAGTTCTGGCAACTTTTTGGAGAAAATCATTTTATTCTCTCAATAAATAATGTGTAATGCAAATGATTCTCTGGTGCTGAGGTAAATACTCATATTTTAAGTGTACTTTAATTATAATATGCATATTTTTGGGAGCCCTCAGGACTAAATATGATCAGATTTTTAAAGCTGAAAGTTCTCTTTACATTTCTCATAGAAAGAAGCTAGAAAGGAGCAACTTAGATGGGAGAACTGGAAGTTACTGCTGCTAATTTCCTTACTAGTTCATTATTTAATTACTAATATTAGTATGATTAGGTCTACCTAAAATCCAAGTGGTTACATTTGTTTGGTTTCTATTCTGTCATCATTCTTTCCCTCACTTATGAAAATGCGTTCTACAGAGGATGATGTTTATTACTGAATTCTAATTAGCAGTGTTTGTGTGCTATATTTGTGGGTATAAATTAAAAACATTTTAGAAACATGACATGTTTACTTAATGGAGAAATCTGTCTTTAATTTTACTTGAGTTGTCTCTTGGATGGCTTACCTGTATTTCATTCCTTTTCTATGAAAGCATTAAATATAATTTACTTGGAACTTTGTACAGATTTCAGTATATAATTAGTAACGTTCGTGAAGCCCCTCCAGGACAGTTATTCTGAAGAGAGCTCCAGTTTTGTACAGTCATTTCATCTGTTGTATACGTTCTTGGTATTATCTGCCCCCTTAAAACCAGAGATTGAAAGGAAGAGATGAAGAGAGGGAGGACAATCATTTACAAGGTTGGGAAGTTTATTCTTCAGGAATTGTAGATGTATACCTGCTGTTTCCTTGCTTGGTTCCAGTTTCCACCAGCCTCTCATAGTGCGGGTGCCTCACTGTGCTGAAAGTAGTTCTTGCATTTGAAGACACACATTATTTTTTGTACAGCCTGGTCCCAAATGCCTACTGCTTTGTTGGATATTCAGCTGTTTCTCCAACTTAATGAGAAAAAAAATGTGTTGGTTTCCAGCAAATGCCTTGCTAAGGGATGTTTGGTGGTAATTTGTGGTATTTTCATGTTTTGCCTTATGCAGTAACATCAGAATCTAGTCCCCAGATGTTGCAGTTTCACTCTAATGGTATTGGATCAGATAATCAATTTTTGGTGATTCCCTAAGGCATAGAATGGAAGTGAATTATTGTGAATATGTGTGTTAATAATATACAAAATTATTTTTACAATAAAGGAACTACCTAGGTTCCTCTTTTGCTTCCATACCCTCTTCGCAACTCCTTTGATTTTGAAAGTTAATTAACTCCAAAGTGCAGGATGCTTTCAAGGGAGAAGTAGGAACCTTGCCTATTCTTGCTCACTGTTTTCTACCTGAAGCACCAACTCTAGGGAGAAATAGTGCCAAATGCAAAATCTATCTGAAGCAAAACTTAATTTAGAATAGTCTTTGATTTTTCTTTTCTTGCTTTTGCTTTCTCTTTTATCCCCCTGTATGAAAGACATTGATACACACATGCTAATGTAGTGGAGAAGACTTTTAATTAAAAGAAGCATAGATTGCCTGAAACCATTCAAGTCTATGCCAGTCACTCTAGAGGGAAGTGTAGGTGAATTGAAGCAGAATATGGGAGAGTTGTGATCTACCCACTTGCTTCTGGAGGCTTGTGGATAAATTAATAATTTCTTACCCATAGAGGCAGCCTCTCTGCTTGGAGGGGTGGCAGCCATCCAGTCAATAAGCCATTTCTGCTGTGGCAAAGGAGTTGCTCAATATAAATTGTTTCAGCTTTTACTTTTATTTCTTGGAAATACAGCATGGTAAGCCTAAATTCTGGACTTCCAAGTAGAAATTAGAGCCTCTATTACCCTTTGCTAATTGTAAGTGGCATGGGTCTCTTTTCTATTGTAGGGTCTCTGAAAAAGCAACAACTACTGATTACTATTTACATCTGTATGCAGAGCTAGGCTTACATGTGTATGTATGTGTGCTACGGTGTATGTTGCTCTATGTACAAGGGAGAGAGATTGAGCCTGTACTCTTTGTTGAGTGAGATACAGCACTGCCTTATTCAGGGGTAACCAATCTCTTGTCAGAATTTCACAAGATGATGCTTGGGATGAAACAAAGGCTTCAAAGCAGTTAGATCTGCTGTTAATGAGTGCAGTATTTTAAAGAGCAAGTTTAAGAAACTTATTTACAGGTACATAAGGATCTTTAGTTTTCAGAATAACTCTTAGTCTTAAAGAAAAGCTTTTGTACTAGTAGAAAAACAATCTCATTAGAAAAGCAAAATTAAGACTGTGGTGTAGCTGGGTGCAATGGCACATGCCTGTAATCCCAGCACTTTGGGAGGCTGAGGCGGGCAGATCACTTGAGCTTAGGAGTTCAAGACCAGCCTGGCCAACATAGCAAACTACTAAAAATATGAAAATTAGCTGGGCATGGTGGTGCGTGCCAGTATTCCCAGCTGCTAGAGAGGTTGAGGCATGAGAATCACTTGAACCCAGGAGGCAGGGGTTGCAGTGGACTAAGATCATGTCACTGCACTCCAGCCTGAGTGACATCTCAAAAAAAAAAAAAAAAAAAAAAAAAAAGGGATGTGGTGAATAGTGGTCAAACTGCTCAAGTGAAGTTACAGTAAAAGCTGAGTGCAGGAAGCTTATCTGGATATGAGAAATCTGTGTAGTGAGCTGCATTTACTTTGACTGATTTTGTTGTCCCTTAAAAAGAGATCCTAGAAAAAATTATGGAAAATCTTTGAGACTCCTTGAAAGGGTTTTGGGGAACCCCAGGGTCCCTCAGAACACATTTAAGGAACCACTGATCTAGACTGACAAAAAATTTTGGCAGAAAATTAATTTTACAAATTCCTAGAGTTAGGAATTTCTTAGACTGAAGGTAAATTGCATAAATTTAATTCACTAAGTATTTTGCAGGAATAATAGTAAGACAACCATTTAAAGAATGCTTCTAAAAATAAGACTACCACTCTTCTGAATTATTTATATTTTCCCGATATGTTATTTTTATATATACTTATTTTATTTTTGTATATGCTTATTTTTGTATATAGTTATTTTATTTTTGTATATACTTATTTTATTGGAAATTAACAACTCTTCTAGGTACAGATGTAGTTGGTTTTCCTTTGTATGTTTTCTGTTAAATGTCAGACATGTTTTCTGTTAAATGAACCAACTACATCTGTATGAAAACATACAAAGGAAAACCAACTACATCTTTACCTAGAAGAGTTACAGAAAAAAAAAAGTTACAAAGGAAAACCAACTACATCTGCACCTAAATGTCTTTCAGACATTTGGTGGTCATTATGATGGAGTAAAATAGAATATTTTGTAAATAAAAATATTTTATATAAATAAAATAGAATATATTGTAAGAATATTGTATTTTATTCCTACTCTTATCTATCAGGCTATACTCATTGTGTAGGTATTTTCATATTGAGACTCAGAAGAGACTTCAACTATGTTGTCATTGCTATACCTGTGGTAGACATAGCAGGTACTTTTCCTTTTATTTAGGTTGTTCTTTTGCTGTTATTTTGTTAAATTAAAAAATGTTTTTGCTAAGTAGTACATAAACATGCTACAAAATTCAAAAAGTCAAAAAAGGTAGTTTGAAAAGTGAATCTTCCTCCTTCAGCTGTCCCCCAGCCCCCAGTAACCAGTGCTGACTCAGCCACCTTAGAGTTCTTGTTTGTCTTTTCAGAGATCTTCTGTGCAGTTACAATCATACGGGCTAATATGTTGCTTTTCTTCTTACACAAATGGTGGCATACTATACTTGCTGTTCTGTGTATATCCTGGCAGCCGTCTCCTATCAGTACATTAAGAGCTGCCTCTGTGTTTTTTTTTTTTTTTTTTTTAACCGTAACATAGTATTCTGTTACATAGAAGTACCATTGTTTATATAATCAAACCAGTATTGATGGACGTGTAGGGTCTTTTCAATCATTATCATTTAAACAATGCTGCAAGATACTAGGGTAATTTGTAGCTATCATTAGAGAAGTATTGGTGGTTAAGAGAATGTGTCTAGGGTCTGACTTGACAGTCTGAATCAGACTTCATGATACCTGTGTGACTTTCATGAGATGAGTTCTTTTTTTCCGTTCTGTTTATAGCAGAACTTTTTGTTATCACAAAAGTTACAAAATTCTACAACCACATTTTCAGTAATACCACTAGAATGTGAACTAGGTATTAGCCTCTGTTTTGAGGCTCTCAATGGCTTTATCATGAGTGCATCTTTAAAGTGGGTTTTAAACTTTTTTGAAGCAGGGCATCTCATGGACCCTTTTTAGAATTGACTGAAAACTATGGCCACCTCTCTTCAGAAAAATATGCCCACAGTTTATGAGATTCATGGATGTATATGGAATTTTATTGTTATTTCACTAAATACACTTAGTACTTTTATGTTACATGGATAAAGAATGCTTTTGAAAAGGATATTTTTCATGTTGTTTCAAAAGGTAGGAATCACATCATCTGGTTAACACTACAGGTTGCAAAGCTGCACATGTTCACATGAAGGCATTTAAAGCACTGAGTAGGGAACTAATTCTGATTGATAAAACTGTAAATACAGGTATTAGACTAAACAGTCTCACTTGCCAAAGGTACCTACTTTTCCAGAGAACATGACCAACACAAAAACTTACATTTCTTTTTTTTTCCAGGAACATTTTTTGAAAAGAACTTCATAAAGTGAGAGGGTCTTCTTAGAAAGATTCAGAGCATCTACTTCAAATCTCTCCTTTCAATTTCTGCCCTGTAGAAGTTGTCAGATAATTTTTTTCTGTATTTACTTCAGTCAGCTTTTAGGTTTTGTGGCAGAAATCTTAAACAAGTTGTTTCTTAATAGCTTTCAACAAAATAATGTTGTGAAAGGATGGTGTATACTATCAAGAGTACAGTGATCAATTGGGTCGTTGGGGAGACTTTCCACAAGAATGGTCCAATTTTTAGGTTTCAACAAATCGCCATATGTGT
>NW_016108115.1:138057-141412 GCF_001604975.1 Cebus imitator | reverse complement strand
AATTTAAGCTTTATTGAGGTATAATTGATCTACTTAGTTTCTTTTCTTTTAAATATATATTTTATTGCGCTTTAGGTTCTGGGGTACATGTGAAGAACATGCAGGATTGTTGCATAGGTACATACATGGCAATGTGGTTTGCTGCCTCCATCCTCATCACCTGTATCTGGCATTTCTCCCCATGTTATCCCTCCCCAACTCCCTACCCGCACTGTCCCTCCCCTAGTCCTCCCCCAACAGACCTCAGCGTGTGATGCTCCCCTCCCTGTGTCCATGTGTTCTCATTGTTCAACACCCACCTATGAGTGAGAACATGCTGTGTTTGATTTTCTGTTCTTGTGTCAGTTTGCTGAGAATGAGGGTTTCCAGGTTCATCCATGTCCCTACAAAGGACATGAACTCATAATTTTTGATGGCTGCATACTATTCCATGGTGTATCTATGCCACATCATCGATGGGCATTTGGGTTGGTTCCATGTGGCTTTATAATATAACGATTTATACTCCTTTGGATATATACCCAGTAATGAGATTGCTGGGTCAAATGGAATTTCTATTTCTAGGTCCTTGAGGAATTACCACACTGTCTTCCACAATGGTTGAACTAATTTATACTCCCACCAACAGTGTAAAAGTGTTCCTATTTCTCCACATCCTCTCCAGCATCTGTTGTCTCCGGATGTTTTAATGATCGCCATTCTAACTGGTGTGAGATGGTATCTCAGTGTAGTTTTGATTTGCATTTCTCTGATGACCAGTGATGATGAGCATTTTTTCATCTGTTTGTTGGCCTCATATATGTCTTCTTTTGAAAAGTGTCTGTTCTTATCCTTTGCCCATTTTTGAATGGGTTTGTTTGTTTTTTTCTTGCAAATCTGTTTTAGTTCTTTGCAACTTCTGGATATAAGTCCTTTGTCACATGGGTAGACTGCAAATTTTTTTCCCATTCTGTTGGTTGCTGGTTCACTCTAATGATTGTTTCTTTTGCTGTATAGAAGCTCCAGAGTTTAATTAGATCCCATTTGTCTATTTTGACTTTTGTTGCCAATACTTTTGGTGTTTTAGTCATGAAGCCCTTGCCTATGCCTATGTCCTAAATGGTTTTGCCTAGATTTTCTTCTAGGGTTTTGATGGTGTTAGGTCTTATGTTTAAGTCTTTAATCCATCTGGAGTTAATTTTAGTGTAAGGTGTCAGGAAGGGGCCCAGTTTCTGCTTTCTGCACATGGCTAGCCAGTTTTCCCAACACCATTTATTAAACACGGGATCCTTTCCCCATTGCTTGTTTTTGTCAGGTTTGTCAAAGATGAGATGGTTGTAGATGTGTGGTGTTGCCTCCGAGGCCTCTGTTCTGTTTCATTTGTCTATATCTCTGTTTTGGTACCAGTACCATTCTGTTTTGATTACTGTAGCCTTGTAGTATAGTTTGAAGTCAGGTAGCATAATTCCTCTAGCTTTGTTCTTTTTGCTTAGAATTGAGTTAGCTATGAGGGCTGTCTTTTGGTTCCATATGAAGTTTAAGGTGGTTTCTTCCAGTTCTGTGAAGAGGGTCATAGGTAGCTTGATGGGGATAGCATTGAATCTATAAATTACTTTGGGAAGTATGGCCATTTTCACGGTATTCATTCTTCCTAACCATGAGCATGGAATGTTTTTCCATCTGTTTGTGTCCTCTCTTATTTCTTTGATCAGTGGTTTGTAGCTCTTGAAGAGGTCCTTTACATTCTTTGTTAGTTCTATTCCTAGGTATTTTATTCTCTTTGTAGCCATTGTGAATGGCAGTTTGTTCTTGATTTGGCTCTCTTTAAGTATATTATTGGTATATAGTAATGCTTGTGATTTTTGCATGTTGATTTTGTATCCTGAGACTTTGCTGAAGTTGCTTATCATTTCAACTGAGAAATCATTTGGGCTGAGATGATGTGTTTTTCTAATTATACAATCATGTTTTCTGCAAATAGAGACAATTTCACTTCCTCCTTTCCTAATTGGATACGCTTTATTTCTTTTTCTTGCCTGATTGCTCTGGCTAGAACTTCCAATACAATATTGAATAGGAGTGGTCAGAGAGGACATCCTTGTCTAGCACCAGATTTCAAAGGGAATGCTTCCAGTTTTTGTCCATTCAGTATGATATTGGCTATGATATTTGTCGTAAACAGCTTTTATTATTTTGAAATACGTTCCGTCAACACCTAGTTTATTGAGAGTTTTTAGCATAAAGTGGTGTTGAATTTTGACAAAGGCCTTCTCTGCATCTATTGAGAAAATCGTGTGGTTTTTATCTTTATTTCTGTTTATGTGGTGAATTACGTTTATAGACTTGCGTATGTTGAACCAGTCTTGTATCCCTGGGATGAAGCCTACTTGATTGTGATGGATAAGCTTTTGATGTGCTGTTGCAATCGGTTTGCCAGTATTTTATTGACGATTTTTGCATCTATGTTCATCATGGATTTTGGCCTGAAGTTTTCTTTTTTGGTTGAGCCTCTGCTGGGTTTTGGTATCAGGATGTTGGTCTGATAAAATGATTTGGGAAGGATCCCTCTTTTTGGATTGTTTGGAATAGTTTCAGAAGGAGTGGTACCAGCTCTTTGTATGTCTGGTAGAATTTGGCTGTGAACCCATCTGGAACTGGGCTTTTTTTGGTTGGTAGGCTATTAATTGCTGCCTCAGTTTCAGCCCTTGTTATTGGTCTATTCAGGGTTTCGACTTCTTCCTAGTTTAGGCTTAGAAGGGTGCAAGTGTCCAGGAATTTATCTATTTCTTTCAAGTTTACTGGTTTACGTGCATAGAGTTGTTTGTAGTAACCTCTGATGGTGATTTGTATTTCTGTGGAATCAGTGATGATATCCCCTTTATTGTTTTTTATGGCATTTATTTGATTCTTCTCTCTTTTCTTTTTATTAATCTGGCTTGTGGTGTGTCCATTTTGTTGATCTTTTTATTCTTATTTATTTTTTATTGAATTTTAGGTTTTGGGGTACATGTGAAGAACAGGCAAGATTGTTCCATGGGTACACTCATGGCAGCGTGATTTGCTGCCTTCCTTCCCTTCACCTATATCTGGCATTTCTCCCCATGCTATCTCCCCCGACCCCCCACCCACCACTGTCCCTCCCCTATTTTCCCCCAACAGACCCCAGCATGTGATGCTCCCCTCCCTGTGTCCATGTGTTCTCATTGTTCAACACCCACCTATGAGTGAGAACATGCGGTGTTTGATTTTCTATTCTTGTGTCAGTTTGCTGAGAATGAGGGTTTCCAGGTTCATCCATGTCCCTACAAAGGACACAAACTCATCGTTTTTGATGGCTGCATAATATTCCATGGTGTATATGTGCCACATTTTCCCT